>NC_070595.1:0-182500 GCF_027409825.1 Scomber japonicus | reverse complement strand
CCCAGACTTCTTCAGGTACTAACACTGGCTCAGGCCGCAGCGCCCAATACGAGGTGGATGTGGCCTCCTTCTTGTGGTCGGAGTCTCCAGGGGATCTGCTGAGCGATGCAGGGTGGGTTAACGTTACCCAACGGGGGCAGCAGCAGCAGAGGAGCGGTCTGGCCATGAAGACCCAGGCCCTGACACCCTGCGTTCAGAACTTCTGCTCCTCCATGGATGCAAAGCTAAAGGCCAGGCTTGATGACCTCTTACACTACCTTCCATCCCAGGACACAGGTAGGTGATGTGTCTGCCTGGTGGAATGTGGGTCGTCATTCTCAACTCAGCTTTCTTGAAGTGGTTAAATCTCCAATGTCTAACATTTGTCATTAAACATACTGAGGTTATCAGCTGCCTCTATGAACATTGGCAAAGTAAAAGTATCTGATCTGCAAAAGTAAGAGCGTCAAGAATCTACAAGTACTGTAAGGGGCCTCAGATTTTAATCTCAGGACCAAGCCTTCAGTAAATGCCATTACAAGATGGACATCTTGGATCATATGGGGAGATTTAACTTGTGTGGTACATTTGTTGGGAAAGCACAGATTTTATCATGAGCGTGGTGCTAGAGGAAAGTCAGTTGGTTACTTCAATTAGTAGGGTTTATTTTCTGGAGACCAACAATATCCACCTCATTTATGGCAGTCATATGTTTTCTGTGCAAAACTGACATTCTGACCTCAAGGTAGTGTTAGAGGAATGTTCATGTTGCTTTCAAAATGAAACAGGTTTTTCTACTGAGGATCATAAATGTGAGTGTAGTTTTAGTAAAGGTCAGTTCATCCTTTGAGAACCATGAATATCACTAAATATTCACAGATGTTGGTCTTCAACACATTTTGTCATGGACTTAAGTGTTGTTCTACAGGTCATTTTGACTTGAAAGTGCTGGACAACAATCAGGAGGTCACCAAAATAATTAAGAATCCTCATTTTAGTTCAAGGGCTACATAGAGGCCCAGTTTGATCTCCATCTATTTACTTAAATTAGTTCAATTTCAACAATATCACGTTGTTTTTTCAGATTATATTGCACAGAAGCTTCTGATTGGCTAAGTATATGAATGTTTTAAATATGAGCACAATATGTATTCATTGTTTTTTCAGAAGATTATATTCTCGTCAGGGTCGGATCGGACCCCTTGGCAGACCAGCTCTGGCCCGCGTGCCGTATGTTTGACACCCCTGTACTAGATGGATTAAAATACATGTTTCTCACAGGATGAATTTCAATCACTTTCTTTATCTCTAATGTCTCATTGACATTTCCTCTGGCGCCATCATCTGGTCAAAATTTCAGTTTGTCCAATAATGATGTTTCTGACTCAATAAGTAAAACATTAGTGCCATTCCCATCAAACTCACTCAGTTTGTGTTTAGTGACAGTTTACATAAATAGCTAAAGCCAAATTATATCTCCTGTTGAGTAGATGGTAGTAGTGATAAATGTTTGTCTTCTTTTTCAGGGTCTGACTCCATCTCTGTCACAGTCTCATCCTCTGGACCCAACGAGGGCTCACCAGCGTCCTCGTTCAACCGTTTCACAGACTCTCCGGCGGTGGAGGAGGCTTTCCGTGAAGGCTGCCTGGCCTGTGTCCGCCACATCCTGTCCTCCATCCGCTCCGAACTGACGGCAGCCTCTCCAGACCCCAGCCCCGCCTGCCTCAGTTCGGTGCTTTTCATGGCCAGACTGTGCCAGTCCATGGGTGAACTCTGTCCCAACCTGAAGCACTGCATCTTGGGAAAACAAACAGGGTCTGAAACCATGGCCAAGGGGACCCCCAGGCAGGGGAAGAAGCTGGGCAAAGCCAGGGCCGCCGCGGAGGTCAGCCCAGCTCAGGCCAAGTGGGCTGGTCTGAAGGAGGAGCTTCTCAACTGCAGCATGGAGGCCTACCGAATCTGGAGCTGCGCCCTCTCCAAAGTCAGACATTGTCAGAAATATAGATATATATTTGTGGTGGCTTATTTTTTGGCTGCATGTAGTATTAAGTCTGTGTTGTGGGGAAGAGTGTAGAATCCTGATTGGCAGAGATAATCAAAACTCTTTTCACTAGTAAAAGATCTTCCAATGCCAAAGACCACTGAGATGAGGTTGAGAGCTCCTCAAATCTAACAAGTGGACATTTGAGCTCAGATTATTTTGCAGAATTGTTTGAAATTAGCAAAAGACCAGCAGTCTCCTCAACAGTCAACAGATAAATATTCAGTTTACTATTACAGAGGACTAAAGAAGCTAGTACATATTTACATTTAAGAATTTGAGGATTCAAAATGATTAATGGATTATCAAAATAGTTGGCGTTTAATTTAATAGTTGATGAATAATCATTTAATTGAATAGCTATTTACATGTTGAGCAGATGTAACAAGATCATCTTTGCTCAGGCTAGCTAGCAGTTTAGCTATCATTTAGCGATGAGTCATGGCTCAGGTGTCGTCATGTGACCTCAATTGTTTTGTTTTTCCTCTGTTTCTAACATCAATATATAGTTAAGTAATGTGTTACTTGTAGCAGAGTGATTTAGCATCTTTAGCTCATAGTTTTGGTTGTACAGACCAAATATTGTGCTCCTTGTTTCCAGCAGTAACATGTTTTCAGTTCAAAAGCTCTGATAATCCAACTGTTAACCAAATTAGTAGCTAGCTGGTGAACATTAGCACCTAAAGAGACAAATAGAATAGAATAGAATAGTCTTTATTGTCATTATACAATGTATAACGAAATTTACGAAGGCGTCTCTCCAGTACATTTGGTTAAAAAAAACAAAGAATAAACGCATAAATAGCATATAAAAGAATGAAGAATAAATAAATAGCATCAATTCAATGGAAAACAAATCTGTGCAATGAGGTAATCACAGAGCGTCGACGATACAGGTGCATTGCAGCAGAATAGCAGCATAAAAATTGTAAAAATAAATTAAAAGTGCAATTTGTAGCATAATAACTCTGAGTTCTCAGGAACTGGTGGAGATGAAACCAGAGCTAAAGGAGAGTTCATGTTGGACTTACTTTCATCAGAATGTTACTGAATGTCTGCTGGATGTTTAAACACACTGCTCTTCACAATACGTTAACCATTTCAGCTTTACTACTTAATAACATGTCAGTGTTGTGTTTGTTCTGCTAAATCATTATGAGTTGTTTCTAGACCTGGCTAATAAAACTGTGTTATGTTGTGCCAGGTGCTGCTGGGTAAGTTTGGCACAGCTCTTCATGCTGAGTCAGCTGGTGCCATCCTAACCACAGCAACTAACTGGGAGGATCTGGAGATCCAAGAAGAAGCCGAGTCAGGGAACAGTGTCACATCTAAAATCCGTCTTCCGGTCCAGGTGAGCAGCTCACAACGTCTAACAGAAAGCTGAGTGATGTATGGATACATTTACAGATCTGACGTTGAGCTCTGTGTCTTCTGCAGCCGTCGTGGTTTGTCCAGTCTCTGCTGTTCCAGCTGTGTGTGGAGGTGAACAGGGTGGGGGGTCACGCTTTGCCCCGGCCCACCCTGCAGGAGTTGCTGCAGACCTGCCTGAATCAGGCCCTGCAACACTACCACAGCCTCACACAGCAGGCCCGCAGCAAGGTAACACACACACACACATTGACAAATATGATTATATGATTTTGTTAGTTCTTGATTAATTTAAATTACCCTTTAAGTTAACTGTTGATGTTGGATAGTTCAGCTTGAAGGACAACTGCAGCTTAGAAGGAGATGGAAGAATAGTATAAGAGACTAAAGCATTGAGAGAAGGTGATGGGTTGAGGAGAAAGAAGCAGAAAAAGGAAAGGAGGAGCAGAAGAGGAGGCAAAAGATCAGAAACCAGGAGGAAGAACGGAAGGAGCGGAAGGAGTAAAAAGAGGATGAAAGAGGAAGGTGGAGATTATTTTAATTTCTTAGGATCTTTATTCACTTCATGAAATGTGTGTGTGTGTGTGTGTGTGTGTGTGTGTGTGTGTGTGTGTGTGTGTGTGTGTCCTGCAGGAAGGTGTATTCCCCATGACTCAGAACAGGGCTTTGCAGTTGTTGTTTGACCTGCGTTACCTCAGCACCACACTGAGCAGCAAACCAGAGGAGGGCAAGAGCTCCAGATCCCAACAGGACCCGAGGTAACACACCCGAAAAACATTTTTTTTTAGATTAGCAAGCAGGTAAAATGGGAAACTGCTGATCTAAAATGGTCTGATCTGAAAATTGTGTGCAATCTTCTGCTTCATTCATATGTTGTTGTTTTTTTAATTCCAAAAAAAAAAAATGTAATTAATCTGAACCATGAAACAGAAGTGGAAGAAACATCAGCAGTTGAAAAGTTCACTCAGTCATATAACTGTAATAACTGTAATAAAAGCATTTCAGGGTCAGACATTGTGGTAATTAATGAGCTTTAGAGAAGGCTTCTTTGTTCCAGTAAGTATTGTGGTCCTCGCTACACAAATACACACACATTCTGAAAATCTCTGGCTCTTGCAGGTATTTTTCTCAAGCAGATGTTGGCTGGAATTCCCAGGAAATATTCACTTCCCAGTATTTAACCCAAACACACGTGATTTCCTGAAGTAGTGTTGAGAAATAGAAGTTGAAGAAAGTTGGAGGACAAAAAGCATTGTATTAAAGAGCTACAGCTGCTTTATTATATATTTTACATGTTGTATTTCTCTTTAAATCTGACTCCCAGCAGTGTTAAGGATCTTTCTAAAAGCTGTAAACATTGTGCTGTGTGTCTTTCAGGATCAGCGAGGTCTGTGATTGGCTGGAGAGCTTCATCGACCCCTTTGACCTGGACGTGTTCACACCGCCGCTGAACGCCAACCTCAACCGCCTGTCCCAGAGGACCTCGGTACGTTCATCTTAATGACTATGACATCATCATCACATCAGGCCTGAGATGAGAGGCTACAAAGGGCTGATGATGTCGCTGGTATTGTATACGGTCTCTCTGTTGCCTAACGTTGTTGAATGGTTGATGTAACGTTGTGTTTCAGGTACTGCTGGGGCTGCTCGCAGGCTCAGAGAAGCAGTTTTCCACACGGAGCAGCGGAGTGAACTCCCAGGAGCCTTACAACATCCTGCCACTGACCAGCAGTCAGATCAGGTCAGAGATCAACAAGTACTCACAATAAATGACATTAATATAATGAATATAATGAGCATAAATGAACCACAACATCACTGAGCAGATGTGTTATCTTTCACTGGAGGTGTGTGTGTGTGTGTCTGTGTGTCTGTGTGTAATTTTTGTCTTTATTATCATCATTATGTAATTAATGTACTTTACTCTGTATGTATATATATGTATGTATATATGTGTATATAGAGTAAAGTTCATTAATTACATAATGATGATAATAAAGACTAAAATAATAATAATAATAGTTGTAATAATAATTTTAGCTGTAATATTCTTTAGCTAAATGTAATGGATAAACAGTTGGAATGGTTAGGTAATACAGATAAATGGTTGTATGTTGGTTATATGAAAATATATTGTAATACTATCAACTTTTAGGTCATTAATAGTGTTAAATAACATGTGGTTTGTAATCCATTGATAATCATATTTGAGTGGTGATGATGAAGAGTAGAAGAAGAGAATGTCGGACCAAAACAAACCCACACACTACTCTTCAGAACAGTCCCCACACACACAGTCCACTCACAGCTGTAGAATGGTCTCATTGTGGAAATTCCCCATAAATACTAATGAAATAACACATGAAACATGGATGTAGTTGATAATTCTACTGTAACAATATATGGAGGCATTACCTTCCAACACAGAGGTCAGGAGGAACTGTCTCAAAGGAGGGAGGGGTACAGGAGTTTTTTATAGTTCTCAGTAGAACAAAGAAGTCTTAAATTCAGCCTATTATGTTCATTCCCAGCTCTGTATTTTATTTGTTGGACTCCATTAGAGAAGCTTTGCATGATTCACACTTCATAACAAGTTCTCTCTTTGGAGAATAGAAAAACTGCCAACTGTTCCTGCAGTGTGCAGCCACCAGTGATTCCAAAAATCTTTGTAGGGGCTCTAGTCCAAGTGTATTTTTTATTTTTAACTTTAAAGGTGAATACAAACCAGTATTGTGATGCTGGATCAACTGGGGTGCATAAGTAAGTATTGTCAGGCACACAAGACACAACTGTGGCTTCTGAAACACTTTTTTCTCCATTTCATTTAAATCAACAAGCAAAGCAACCAAATCATCTGTGACCACAGTACCATCACCATGAAACCGTCCCTCATCTGTTCATCACTTCTGCTCTTTTTCAAACTATTCATCTATCCGTCATATCCTTTAACAGACATTCCTTCACTATTTGCCTTATGTAACTGGTGATTGGTCAATATTCCAATAATAATCACACTTAGGAACAGTTGGGGAGTGGCACACCATGACAACTAAACATTTTCAAAAAAAAATTAATACTAAGCCTTGTTAATGCAAACAATATTCAGGCCCAGAATATATAACTAAGTGTATTCCTGCCAGATTGACTGATGGTGACAGTTGACCAGGCTGTGGCTCAGGAAGTAGATCAGGTCATCCACTCATAGGAAGATTGGTGGCTTGATTCCCAGCTCCTCTAGTTATAGATGCTGAACCCCATATTCCTCCCAAAGGCTGTGAAAATATATGTGTGTGAATGGATAAATGTAGCTTGTACTGTAAAAACAGTTTGAGTAGTTAGAAGACTAGAGATTCCAAATATACAAATGTAGTTAATTTACCATTTACATTTGAAACTCCAAAGTCTTTGCACTCAACTGGACATAACTTACCCAAAAAACCAGGAAATAAATCTCACTGGTGTGTAAGTCGCAGTCTATTTTGGGGGTGTCATGCTGAAAAAATAGACCGGTTTATTTGAATGCATCAGTAGCTGTTCTTTTATAAACACATATGTTTATTAGAAACACATTAAAACACACATATTACACATGAAACAGTGTGTCAGGTCAGTGGTTAATGGTCCGGTAATGATTAGCTTAACTGAACTGGACCGATATATTAGGTTAGGCTGAGTTTCAATTAAACCTTTTAAAAGAACTCAGTCACTTTACATATTTGATAGTGTGTAGCTGTGTGCTCATTTGAGTCCCAAAAACTCTTCATCAGAGCTGTCACTGTGCGCAAATATTGCACCCAAGTCACGCTTTAACATCCGTTTGGTCTGTAAATACTGAAACATCACAGCAACTAGTGTTTTCCCAAATACTTCTGATCAACAGCCACATGTGAATCCTTCTGGGGTTTTTTTAATGTCTCTGTACAATGTAGAGCACTAACAGGTCTATTTTCATTAGCTGCCAACACAGCTAGAGTGTGCAGTTATTATAACTATAGTTATAGTTATGGTTATAGTTATCATTCTTAGTGTGGTCGGCCTTTTTACAGACCTATAACCAAATCGGTGCGTCTTATTTACCAGTTTTTACTGTAGTTATTTTGCACTTCATAGGCATCTGTGAGGCTCCAAAGCAAGACATCCAGAAGACTTCTGTTGTTGATCGCAATTATGATCCAGTAGCTCCAGTGTCAGACAAGATTTCATTTGCCATGGAATTTAGCAGTCCAGTATATGGTGGAAATGAATGACCCATAGCAGCTTCTTTGTTGTCTGAAGCTATGGATGGAAGGTACCTCCAGCTGTAGGCCATGTTCCTCCTCTGATGACTGTTGTTGTAGTAGATGATGTTGTTGTTGTCTCCCAGCTGTGGACGATATCTTCTTCCTGGCAATCAAGTAAAAAATCATTCCACCCCATTACACACTCACAAAATAGTGGATTACAAACTGTTTGGCTGGTATGACAGACCCTCAGTGCTAACAGAGGCATTCCTACATAAAATCCCAGACATGAGACCCTAGTGTAATAAATGATTCCTGTCACTTCCTCTACAAGCTAAGAAACAAATACTTTTGCACATGTGTTATTGTTCTCTCTCTTTCTCTGCGTTCTCTTTGTCTTCTTCCTTCCACAACTTTAAATATTGAACTTGCTGAGTCCGCTTGTCATCTTTCTTCCAAACACTGTGTTTGCATGTTGGTAACCTGGAAAGGCTTACTGGAACACTTAATGTAACAAAGCCATTGTTCATTTTATCATTTCCCCCTGCACTTTTCCTGCTTTGATAAGTCAAAGTATCTGCTGTGAAAAAAACTATCCATATGGTCCATTGGTGAAGCATTATACTGCTGCCATATTTGTTGGTCTCACTGTTTGGATCCGGTCTCGGTCCCAGTCTATTTTCTGGCTAGTTTTGATTCTCTTCAGATTCATTTAAACCAGTTGGGTTTGGTCCTTTGTCCCCCAAGGGACCAAATCTAACTGGCTGTGGTTCAGGAGGTAGAGCTGGTCGTTCACTAATCAGAAGATCAGTTGCTCCTCCAGTCCACATATCGATGTGTCCTTGTGTGGTAGCTCCTGTCACCAATGTATGAATGGGTGAATGTGACATGTAAAAGCACTTTGAGTGCTCAAAAACACTAGAAAAATGCTATATAAGTACAGTCTATTTACCATTTTACATGAGAAGCACTCTAACACTATGGCAACAATTTTAATTCTTAAAGTTCCTCTTCGTAATAACTTGTGTCTGATGTAATTTTTCCACCAAAAAAAGTTGAATCCTCTTTTTAAAAACTTTAAAATCATATCTATGCTTTCCTCATTGAAAAATCCAGGATCAATCTACAAATAAGTCCATATTAGTTGGATATGTGATAGATTTTATATTACATTTTTATATATATTTACTCATTCCACCCACAGTTTCTTTCAATGTGTGTGCATGTGAGTGAACGGACAGATGAGTAGAGCAAATGGGGTACAGTTTTCCTTTTCAAGAGAGACGGCAAAGTCACATGTAAAAATGCAATGACTTTAAAGGCATTCTATTGTATTCTATATGAATCAAATGTCATAATTTGGAAAACAGTATGCCTAACCGCCACTATGGTTCTGTCCTCTGCAGGTTCGGGCTGCTGCCTCTCAGCATGTCAAATGTTCGGAAATCCAAGTCGACCAGCAGAGTCTCCGATGCTCCTCACCAGCCGGTCAGTAACTGAAACTGCAGGACATTTGAGTGTTTTTTCATATGTTAACAACCACATCTCTCTTCATTTCTCTGCTGCGTTCAATTGTTTTGTTCCGTCTTGGGTAAATGTTGTCTGTTGCATCCTCTGCCTTCCCAGCGTTTTTGAGTGCGAGAAACCCAGGCAAGTTCATCAGTGTGGGTTTATATATATATATATGTGTGTGTGTGTGTGTGTTTGGATGTATTGTCAGTAGTGCTGCAGTTTACCTTTGGTGCATTTACAGTGTGACAGCACATTATTAATCAATGATATGATTCTTGAGTTTGGATGCTGTTCTGCTGCGCTCACTAATCTCCCACGCTCTGGTTGGAATCATGAAGTAGATCAGGATCAGACTATTGGCTGGAGAGGCATTCTTAACTGTATAAGAGAACTAATCCCATTTTGAGATTGACTCATTATTACTAAATTTCAGGTCAACAGGATTTTGCCGCTCAAATTGGGATTTGTCCAAAATTAGCATGTACAATTTAATTCTTTACAATTTAAAGGAATACACCAGATTTTAGTTAGAATGTCACATTTTAAGTTTCCCATTTTAAGGAACACTTGAAATTTTGGAAAATAGTATTTTTTGCTGTCTTGCCAACAATCAGAAGTCACTTTGTGCTGAGCTAGCTTAGCAAAGTCCTCCTTAAAGTTGGTAAGACTCTGGGTGAGATGGCAAGCTTCCAAATATTTCACTGTTTCCAAATGTTTCAGTGTTCAGAGATACGTCTGTAGACACCAGAATAATCCAGGTCTCCTGTGAATCATTGGCTCAGGTGATTCATATTAACACTCAGTAAGAAACTGTATAAAATCTGTTAGCGCCAATAAAATGAACATAGCTCTCCAGCAAAACAGCTTTAGTTCTCATTATCTTTACATTGACATAACGCTAAGGGTTAACTCTCACAATTCATTTTGCATGCTAACATGATAGGATTTATTCATCAGTTAGCTTTAGAGCTGAACAGCTTGAGCTAATGCTATTTGACATAATGAAGTGTTAGCATGGAGCATCAGAGCCAGGGATCTACCTAGTCCTGATCCAGGACTGTCAAGCTACATATCACTACTGATGGTCATCTCCTGGATCCTGAACTTCTTAATCACTCAAGAGCTCATAAAACATTTGGAAGAATGTTCTGACGTTGAAGGTAGAAATCCATGACATTAAGCAGATGTAAAGTAACACAAATCCCAATTTTGGTCAAATGGTCTCTTCCATTAAAGTTAATTTTACTGTTAAGACCAAATTAAGTTTTGGGTTTGTTTTGTTTTTTATTACTTGGCACCTGCATGATGTCAAAGATTAGGTACCATCTGCTGAGGTTGTGTTCATTTTATGAGTCCTTGAGTAATTGAAATGTCCAGATTCCAGAAAATGGCCATCCAGGATACACAGTGTGATGGTCCTGTATCCACCATGGTGTTGTATTTTCTCATCATTTAACTATTGACATGACCAATTGAATAATCTACCATGTTGTGTCCTTCCTCCAGCAGGCTCATCCATCCTCCACAGTACACAGTGACAGCTTCCGGCCAGGCAGCCTGTTCAGACAGCTCGCAGATCAGGATGAAGACACAGCCGCTCCATCTTTATTCAAACTCAGCTGGCTGTCTGGCATGGCCAAATAACCCTTTAATGCTCAACACTTTTTATTTGCCTTTGCAGAAACTTTGTAAAAAAAAATATGTATAGTAAATATAATTTTGTCTTTGGAGAAATGTCTCTTGTGTGATTTAATTCACTTCGCTTGAAATTAAAGGATAGGTAGACAGTATTCAAGTTTGTCCTCTCTGTAATCATTCCTCCTGTTCATACTGAATATTAAAAGATCTCCTTCAAATGTGCTTTCAATGGAAGTGATGGAGGACTAAATCCACAGTGTGTCACACACACACTCATTTCAAAGTAGATGATCAGCTTCTATGAGTCTTCATCAGTGTGAGTTATTCATATCAAGTGATATCTGACACATTTAAAGTCTTTTTAGCATCAAATTCCCTCTTAGTGTTTCCTGTTTCTCTGTGGTGGAAGTATAGTAACAAAAAGACTTTGACACTAAAAACACTGTAACGTTGAAACATAGAAGATGAAGATTTGATTCATTTGGACTCTGAAGCTTCATATTAGCTTCACATCTACTTTTAAATCCATGTTTACACAGAAGGAGGACTGTGGATTTAGTCCTCCATCAACTTCCATTGTAAGAGTATTATGAAGAGATCTTCTAATGGTCAGTATGAACAGGAGGAATCATTACAGTAAGAAAAACAGCTTTACATGTTCATTTGGACTCCTCCTGGTGTCTTGCATGTTGTGGTTGATAGCTTCCTTTGTGGGGGTAAAACATCTGGTATATAAATGAAAGATCACAACTCATAGAAGGAACATAATCAACAAAGTATATGTAAATTACTTAGACAGATATACTGTATGTATAGAGTTTGAGTGGATTCTATATGAACAGGAGGAATGATTATAGCAAGAAAAAACTCCTGACTGTTTTAAGACCTAACATAAAAATTGAGGAAATTGAAATTGAGTGATCAGTGAGGTAAAGCCTGTTCACTACCTACACTGCTTTCAATATTTTATGTATGATGTTTTTCTACACAAAAGTTCAAGTAAGTAGTTAAAGTTATAAAACTATGGTTTTCCTTCTCTCTTATACAAATCTATGAGTGTGCAAAGTGCATTTCAAAAGTTCATTCTCAGTGTTTGTGCACTGGAGGCTTCAAGTTTTATCATCACGGGTGTAAATTACATACTGGACCATGATTGGCTCCAAACTAGTTGTAACTGAGATTTAAAGTGAGCACACACTGTAAATCATCCATCCATCCATCCATCCATCCATCCATCCATCCATCCATCCATCTTCTTGCCGCTTATCCGGGGTCGGGTCGCGGGGGCAAATCATTTTCCTGTAAAATAACTTCATCCATAAAATGATTTTACAGTAGTAGACCGTAAACCGAAATACGGCATATTTCTGTATTTGTATAATTTACAGTAAAGAGCTGGCAGCAGGGACGCCAGCAATATACTGTCATTTTATGGTGTTCATACTGAAAATTGACTTTACAGTAGTAGTCTGTAAACTGGAAATACAGTATATTTTTGTATTTACACTGTTAAATGATTTCACAGTGTAATACAGTAAAAGAAAAAGCAGCATATTTCTATGATTATTTGGAAATTACAATAATATTCTGTTTAAGTTGTTCTCACAGTTTACTGTAGACAGGCACAGTAGATAATACAATAAATCAATTTAGCAGTTTCCTAAACTATCAGTCTTAAATACAATCAATATCAGAACTTCATTATTCTCAGGGCTATAGACAATTACTTAAGCATAATTGTGAATATTGTGCAAAATAAGATATAAAAACTTAGAGAGAATCAAAATCATTTATTTCAAAAGGCAAAATCAACATGAATACTGAATACTGAATACTGCTACTTTCAATGGAAAAAAAGAAAAGAAACCCTGTTGGACGACGCTGAGAAGAGATTTCGAGTAGCAAACAGAAACAGCCTCTTAGTGTCTGCTTTAGACTATGGCCATAAACTTAAATTCTTAAATTGCTTGTCAGAGCATAACGTATAGCTGACTTTTTGGGCCCATGTCAATATTATTTAATATTGTCTTTAACACATAAGTTTGAAGTCAATAACACAATGGGTCTAAGAAAAAGACCAACACAACAAATACAGAGGAAATAAGAGTTTAACCTTTCCTGTGAGGTATACTTATGTTCTTGTTTACTTCTTAAAATAGTCCTGTGAGGTAGGTTTGTGTTTTTACATCTTCGTTCCGGTGGGAGTCTGGTTGGGTGTGAACGGCCCTGATTCTTGTGGATCCAGGAGAGATGACCATGTTCCTCTGCAGCATTATTCCAGTGCTTCCACTGTCAAACAATAACAAACAGGACATTTCATTAACATTGTGCACCCTTTACCTATAGAAATAGATAATGTATCAGGTAAGAGAGTGAGAGGAAGCAATGAAGGAGTGACCGTTCAATGTAAAAAAAATTGCCCAATATAAAGCATCAATTTGATTTGAATATGACAAAATATGAGGTGGTGTGCCATGGACAGTGTACTCAGGTGAGGGATAGTAATCTAGCAGATTCTCCTGATTAATACAACAGTAGCTTCTCTGCATCAGTGTGAGGCTGTAAACACCCATGTCAGCAATACACAGGGCATGATACTTTTCAGCAATAAAATATACTGCTGAATCCTTATGAAAGAGAACCACTTCCAGATTTTTCCAGTAACAAGCCTGTCATCATCATCATCATCATCATCAATCACAATGAAAAAGTTTTGGAAAGTCCGACTGCAATCTGGCAAAACATACTTAAAAGTTAAATTAGGTGTATTTTTATGAATCCTCACGTGTCTTACGTATGCCACTATTGTGGCACAGTTATGACATTGGGCAAGATATAATTATTCCAGTAGCCTAATGCTATTTTCCTGCTAGTTTAAGATTACCTAAAATTAAACAACAACAAAAAACCCAAAAGTAGCCTAATATTGTTTCGGCTAGCTTATTCAAATCTAAGCATCACTGATACATAGCGAGACAAACTCCTGAGCGTTATCTCAAACATTCTTGGCAATATCAATAAGATAGCAAGCCCACTCACAGGCAAATAAAATAATATTTTAATTAACGTACCGTTTAATTTTGTAGCTGTAAGGCCAGAGTGATGGTAATGAAGACTGATGATATGTAGCACATGTCCGCTAAATTGTGCGTCCTGCCGTCCTCTTCTGGAAATTTCCAAAAAGTACTGTAGTGTCCTGTAATTTAACACATCAGCATACTGTTTACAGCCTCTGTCCTGTTGCTTCCAAGTTAAGAAGCCCACAATGCATTGCTAACTACAGTACTACACTGTTAAACATGAAAACAGTATTTTAGTGTTGAAAATTGGCTGTAAATTTACAGCAATTGCTTACAGTGAGAAACTTCCTTCCTTCAGCACATAAATGTTAAAACAAACTGTACAGTTAGTTCATCATTCTGTACAGAGAAGCTCAAACATCACAGTGAATGACCAAGAAGCAAAACACATTTTTTGAGTGAAGGGGACGTTAACACCTGTAGAATTACTCCATCTTGTTTGCAATGATTCATGATACTGATGATGTCTTGTGAATCTAAGTCTAGTATTTGATAGAGCGATCTAAAACATCTGTAAAAAGCTATGGTTGCTTGAAAAGTGCAAAAGTCCATAAAAAATGGAAACACACACACACACACACACACACACACACACACACACACACACACACACACACACACACACACACATACACTAATCAGAACTTTGCTATATCTTTATCTCATTTATTACATTTGGGCAAGTCATCAGATTTACATACTGTACAAATCATTCATAGAGAACTGTTCTTTCTCTAAATAAGTGCATTGACATACTGATGGGCAGTGGCTACAGACAGTAAAATACAGCTTCAATCTGATGGAACATGTATATAGCAGTAAATACAGCCACAGTTATTCTATTTTCATACACACTATACATACTGCAGTAACGGAAGCTACAGAAACTCCACACACAATAAAATGAGATGCCTTTTCAGTTCTAACATATAGTATTTACACTGGTAGTTATATGAAAGAAAATACTATCACAAGCTCAGCTAAAAATACAGTTTACATGTCATATTGTATATTCAAGTATTTAATATGAGATCAATTTTTTTTTTGTTTGTTCACAGGTTGTCATCAATGTGACTTGTACGGAAACATTACATCATTATACTGATTCTTTGGAAATATTGTATCACTTTCTAAGAAGAATAGGTTAGTTTATATAGTACATATCACCTCAGATATGTTCCACCTAATACAACCTCCTTCAAATAAAACCAAAGAAAACTGGATTTCTCACATTTAACTGTAATCATTTGCTAAAAGAGAACGTGTATTGGTATGACACTGAAGAGCAAAGCAACACACACTCAGACACACGGACACACACTTGTATCTCTACTTCTTCCTGTCTATTTTGCTCATCATGGCCTTGACATCGACGGGGGCGGAGGCAACAGCAGCTTTGGCCTTTTCCTCCTCCTCCTGCTGCCAAAGGATGATGGGATGGATGCCTGGGCTTCGGTTTCTAGCGTTTTGCTCCAGCTGGTCCGGACTAGAGTGGAAACAGAAATATATCTGATTGATGGACAAGTCTAATTCCCTAGCAGCAGACAGAGTTCAGTACATGTTTCAGTTGGTTTTATGAAGCAAACTACAGAGTGTCTGTGTAAGCATTCAGCTGTGAGGCACAGATGATATAATAATGGGGAAAAACAACAAGCACATGTACAGTACATGGACATTATGAAGACTTTCTGACTATGGGTCAATGAGGTTTCTTTGTGTCCATGTGGTTTAGTTTAAATTTAAAGGGTTAAAGTGTGAAAATAAACATATTAATAACTTGCAAATTCTTTTTTTGTGGACCCAGCATCAAATTTCTGCTTTTAATCCATTTAGAGAGAATATATTAGAGGATTATGGCAAAAATGTCTAAGTGGTGTAACCATAAAAACTTTGTACCAAATAATTCAACTTGCTTAAAAACAGTAAATAGTCAATAAAACACCATATCAACTAGTTTGGCATGATCTTACATTATAACTTTTATATTAAATAAAGCTAATGGAATACTATTGTTCTAAATATTACATTTCATCTGGTTACCATGGAGATCAGGAAACATTTACATGTTTAAATGAAGTCATTATTAGTATAAGTCCACTTAAACACACTGTAGCTGATACAATATTTAATATTTATCATTTTGTGGTTACACCATTTGACATTTTCAGGGGCATTCAGTCTTACTTTTGGTAAAAAAAAAAATGGTGCAAATGTCATTTAAATGATATAAAACCAACACAAATACAAAAACGTACATTTTAACAAACCTGATGCTGCTTTTATAACTATTTTTTAACATATTTTTGATTTGCTCAACTTGCCAACCCTTACTGACTGACCCATATACATATATATTGGGGAACATATTGTACATCTGGGTCAACTTATATTCATGTGCAGTGACTTCAGGATAGACATCAGTTTAACCACCAACCTGAAGTTATGAGCATCGGGGCTCAGCGCCTTCTTCTGGATGTCTTTGTAAACTGGAGACTTGAGGTAACGGAAGAAAGTGTCCTGCACCAATGAAAACACAGAGACTGTGGGTGAGCTGAGCTTCATTATAGACCTTAAATAATTAGTCTCATGGCCCCCTCAGACACTTTTAAGAGTGTGTTTTGTGCCTATTAGTGTATATCTTACAGGTGAGTCACACTCTACACTGCTGCTGTTGATTAAAAGCTGCAGTATTTTGTTGGTGTCTGTGGTTGATGTGTCTGCTCAGAAACATTCCTGCCTGTCAGAGTTCATACATCCTCACAGCAGTAAACCAGCTAAACAGAGCAGAGACCTCACAGTAACACAGTGTGAGAAGGTGCTGTCTTCATCTTAACAAACACTGGAACTGCTTTGACTTCTGCTTGGGATTGACATTATAATAAAAGTGTTTAATCCAGAGACATAAGCAGATTCTAATTCATCACTGACTAAGAGCCCTAACAAATCAATTCTAGTGTTTATTTGCTTTGCTGAGTATCTACCAACAAGTATATAAGTCAAGCAGTGTTCATCAGACACCTTTTTCATCAGCAAGAAGACGTGTGTCTGTGCAGCTTCCAGCACATAGCGGTGAGGATGATCCAGTCCTTTCACTGTCAGACCCATCGTCCTGCCATCAATGTTGATCCAGCGAGGAGCTCCAGGGGCCAGGAAGGTCCTGGACACAAACAAGTAGTCCGCTTTGAAATAGAACTCAATATAACAAGCATAGATCCTGTCTACAAGTTGTTGTGTTTTCTTGGTCTGGTTATTTCAGTCACAAAGTCAGACAAAAACATGACATTTGCTTTCATACCAAGGTTTCCCTTGAAAACAGGTTGATCTGCTCTGTTATTTAAAGGGTAGTTTCATATTTTTCAAGTGTGTCTTAAAGCAGCTGTCAGGTGTTCATATGAACAGTAAAGAGTTTGTCCTCTCTGTAATCATTCCTCCTGTTCATACTGAATATTAAAAGATCTCCTTCAAATGTGCTTTCAATGGAAGTGATGGAGGACTAAATCATTTAACCCTTACGTATTATTCAGGGTCTAATTTGACCCAGTTTTACTACTTAACTGCTGGTTTACGACACATTTGAAAAATTGTGAACCTGTCCTTTAAAGGTTGCCTGGTGTCTTGCATGTTGTGGTTGATAGCTTCCTTTGTTGGGAATGGGATAGAACACATGGTAAATAAATGAAAGACCACAACTCATAGAACACTATGAATAGCCCCATTAACAAAGTATATGTAGATTACTTAGACCATATACAGTATATTACTGTATGTATAGAGTTCAAGTGACACACACACACACACACACACACACACACACACACACACACACACACACACACACACACACACACACACACACACACACACATACACATACACACACAGTTCAACGGTCCAGTTGATTTGTCTTACTTGAAGATGGTCTCAGCTTTTGCTGTCATGGAAGATGCAGAGCCCAACTTCAGTTCCTCAGCTGCTTCCCAGAATGCCAAGTTTTCCCCTGGAATACACACACATAAAACACACATACACACAAAGCAGAGATGGAGAGACATACACCAAGTCTGTGCCACCAGAATCAGTAGTTATACCAGTTAGCAGAACAACCTGTCCTACGAGTGTTAAATAAAGCATTTCATCTACCTGAGGAGTCATTTAGAAAACCCCACCTACTGCCTAAGACCCCCTAAAGTGCTGCTGTTATTAGATCTGTCAGGATCCAGTTTGCCGCTGCTCCTTTTTTCTGTCCATGTTTTCTTTCCTCCAGGGCTGGGCGGGGCCTTCTGGGAACTTCTACAGCATTTATAAGCCGGTCTCTTCCTCCACTCATCGCCAGTTCGTTGTTTCACCCACAGTGGTAACGCTCACGGCTCTTTGATCTAGTATTTTGTATTTTGTATTTTGTAAACCTTGACCCCGTTTTGGATGTTTTTGGATTTACCTTGCTTTTGACTTACCTGTTTTTGTTTTTCTCCTCTCTTCCCAGCCATTTGCCTGCCCTCAGCCTCGCCTCGCCCAGCCCTGTCATCTCCTGCTGCATTTTTGCTTCTGTTTTTGTTGCCTGAATAAACCTTCATCGGTTTCAGATCTGCATTGAGGGTCCGGTCTTTTTGTTCTGTTTAGTAAACTCCTGACAGAACGAACTGGCTATTTACAATGGACCCCGCAGATCCAACTCATCAGACACTATTTAATCAGAGCACCATCATCGGACAGCATGATCACATAATCCGTGCTCTGTTTGAGAGTAACCAGGCTCTGTCCGCCAGTGTAATGGAGGTTTCCAGACAGGTTACTTCCCTGGCTTCCACAATCCACTCCTCACAGGCCAGCTCGGCTCCGGAGTCATCTCCAACCACCCTTTCCCCCAAGGACTCTCACGTGAGTGACCCTGAGCCATTTGATGGCAATTTGGATCTATGCCGAGGATTTTTGTTGCAATGTGGACTGGTCTTTGCTCAACGTCCGGCATCTTTTTCCTCTGACGCAGCCAAGACACGTTACGTGCTGGGGTTACTGAGGGGGAGAGCTTTGGCTTGGGCAGAAGCGGCTGGTTCCCATGAGGACTTTTGTGTTTTGCCATTCGCTGTCTTCAAAGAAAAGCTAAAAACTGTTTTTGATCATCCTAATTATGGGGGAGACGCAGCAGCTCGTCTTTTAAGGCTGAAGCAAGGCACCAGAACCGTGGCTGACTACGCTGTTGAATTTTGGACTCTGGCAGCTGATGCTAATTGGGATGGTGCTGCTTTACAGGCAGTATTCTTGAACGGTCTCTCCGAGCAGCTTAAGGATGAGCTGGCTGCCAGAGATGAACCTTCCAGTGTTTCTTCTCTTGTGTCCTTAGCCATCCGTCTGGACAACCGGCTACGAGAGCGACGACGCCAGAGATATGCTCCTTCCTCTTCTACTGAATCAGCACCTCGGAGATGGTCACCGTCCCTCTTGCCAGCTCGGTCAGGCACTCCTGCTCCACCGGCCTTGGTCTCACCCGTTGACGAGCCCATGCTACTCGGTAGAGCCAAACTGTCACCAGAGGAGCGCCAGCGTCGTCTGAGGTCCGGTGAGTGCCTGTACTGTGGCAAATTGGGACACTTAGTGGCCACCTGCCCGACTCGGCCAAAAGGGGAGGCTCGTCAGTAAGTTTGGGGGTCCTGACGAGCCCCTCTGCACCTATAGTCAAATCCCCTGAATTGTCTCGTTTGCTGGTACCTGCCTCTGTTATGTGTGGACAGACTGTGCTATCTCTACAGGCCCTAATTGATTCTGGCGCCGAGGATAACCTCATTGACTCGGAGGTTGCTACTCTACTGGGGTGCCAGTTGGAGAAGTTGGACAGACCTATTCCTGCCTTGGCATTGGACGGTAACATGTTTACACAGATCACACATCAAACTTCCCTGGTAACCCTCATCGTCTCTGGCAACCATCATGAACAGATCACTCTAAAGGTAATCTCAGCTCCACGCACACCTCTGGTATTAGGACACCCTTGGCTAATGCTCCATAACCCACACATTGATTGGCCCACAGGCGCCATTAGGGGTTGGAGTCTCCACTGTCATTCTTTCTGCCTTCATTCGGCTCGACCACCTTGTGTTAATCCCCAGTCTGAAACCAACAAAACTGAGTTTCCTGATTTGACTGCTGTACCCAGCGAGTACCACGACCTCAGGGAAGTCTTCAGTAAAACTAAGGCCTTATCGCTTCCTCCACACAGACCTTATGATTGTCCTATTGACCTGCTGCCTGGGGCACCCCTTCCATCCAGCCATTTGTACAACCTTTCCAAGCCAGAACGTGTAGCCATGGAGAAATATATCTCTGAGTCCCTAGCTGCGGGCATAATTCGGCCCTCTTCCTCACCTGTAGGAGCTGGTTTTTTCTTTGTCGACAAGAAAGACAATACTCTCCGTCCCTGCATTGACTTTCGGGGTTTGAACAACATTACCATTAAGAACAAATACCCACTCCCCTTACTCAACTCTGCCTTCGAACTCCTTCATGGTGCAACAATCTTCACTAAACTAGATCTCAGGAATGCTTACCATCTCATTCGCATCAGGGAGGGGGGACGAGTGGAAGACAGCTTTCAACACTCCACTAGGCCATTTTGAGTATTTGGTAATGCCGTTTGGTCTCACCAATGCTCCTGCAGTTTTTCAAAATCTGATTAATGACATCCTGAGAGATTTCCTCAACAGATTTGTTTTTGTCTACCTTGACGATATACTGATTTTTTTCTCGTTCTATTGATGAACATGTCACCCATGTCAGACAAGTCCTCTCCCGTCTGTTGGAAAACAAGCTGTTCGTTAAAGCTGAGAAATGTGAGTTCCACACTAACTCTGTCTCATTCCTCGGCTACATTGTTCAGAGTGGTCGTCTCATGGCTGATCCAGCCAAGGTCCAGGCAGTGGAGAAGTGGCCGGTCCCAACCTCCAGGAAGGAACTGCAGCGTTTTTTGGGATTTGCCAATTTTTACCGGCGCTTCATTCGGGACTACAGTAAGGTTGCCTTACCTCTGACTAAATTAACGTCTGTCAAAGTGACGTTTAGGTGGACAGAGGAGGCTAACATGGCTTTTCTGAAGCTTAAAAAGTTGTTCACTTCTGCACCTATTCTTGTACAGCCTGACACCAGTAAGCAGTTCATTGTGGAAGTCGATGCTTCTGATTCTGGTGCCGGGGCTGTGCTGTCTCAGTATGTGGGTCCCGATAATCGTCTGCATCCATGTGCTTTTCTGTCTCGTCGTCTGTCCCCTGCAGAGCAGAACTATGATGTCGGCAACCGGGAGCTACTAGCCGTCAAGCTAGCTCTGGAGGAGTGGAGGCACTGGCTGGAGGGGGCAGAGAAGCCGTTCATTGTCTGGACAGATCACAAGAACCTCGCTTACATCCAGACAGCTAAGAGGTTGAACTCTCGCCAAGCCCGGTGGGGTCTCTTCTTCAGTCGATTCAACTTCTCGCTCACCTATCGTCCTGGGTCTAGAAATGTGAAGCCAGATGCTCTCTCTCGCCAGTTTGCCTCCAGTAGCCCTGAGGCTGAGACTGAGACCATCCTCCCTCCAGAGCGGGTAGTGGCCATGCTCACTTGGGGCATTGAAAAGACTGTGCGGGATGCTCAAGTGATCCAACCTGACCCAGGCACCGGCCCAGTCAACCGCCTGTTTGTCCCCAGCTCTGTTCCCTCCCAGGTGCTGCAGTGGGGCCACGTCTCCCGGTTTGCCTGTCATCCTGGCACTAGGCGCACTATTGCCATCCTGAAAAGGCATTTTTGGTGGCCTAACATGGACGCGGATGCCAAGGAGTTTGTGGCAGCCTGCACCACCTGTGCTCGTAGCAAGGCCGCTAATCAGGCTCCCGCTGGACCGCTGCGCCCGCTTCCAGCTCCCGGTCGGCCTTGGTCACACATCTCTTTGGACTTTGTTACTGGGTTACCTCCCTCTAGTGGAATGACTGTGATACTCACTATAGTCGATAGATTTTCTAAGGCTGCTCATTTTATTGCTCTCCCTAAACTGCCCTCTGCGTTCACCACAGCTGAACTTCTAGTCTTGCATGTCTTCAGACTTCATGGAATTCCCATAGACATTGTTTCTGACAGGGGTCCTCAGTTCATCTCTCAGGTGTGGAAAGCCTTCTGTAAAGCCTTGGGAGCTACAGCCAGCTTGTCCTCAGGTTACCATCCTCAAACCAACGGGCAATCTGAAAGAGCAAACCAGATTCTGGAAACTTCACTTCGCTGCATGGTGGAGAGAGAGCCAGACTCCTGGAGTAGTCTACTTCCTTGGATTGAGTATGCCCACAACAGCCTCCCCAGCTCCTCCACTGGTAGGACTCATTTGAAGTTTCTCTTGGCTATCAACCACCCCTGTTCCCTTCTCACGAGCAAGACATCTCAGTTCCTTCCGTACAGGACTACATGGATCGCTGCAAAAAGATCTGGACAGAGACTAAGACCACCCTCGAACGCACCCAGGAGAATCATAGACGGCTTGCTGACCGGCACAGGAATCAAGCTCCTCCCTATCAGCCAGGTCAGTCTGTCTGGCTCTCCACCAAGAACATTCCTCTAGCAACTGAATCCCGTAAGTTGTCCCTTTCCCGTTGTCAAGGTCATTAATCCATCTGCCGTCAAACTTCAGTTACCTGAGTCCTTGAAGGTCCATCCTACATTTCATGTGTCCCAGTTGAAACCTGTTTCTTCTAGCGACCTCAACCCTCCTTCCGACTCCCCTCCACCCCCCCGACTCATCGACGATCATCCAGCCTATACTGTGAGGAAGTTACTCGATGTGAGGCGCAGGGGCCGTGGGTTGCAGTTCCTGGTGGATTGGGAGGGTTATGGTCCTGAGGAGCGCTCCTGGATACCCCGTTCCTACATTCTGGACGCTGCGCTGATCTCCGATTTCTACCGGGAATACCCTGATAAGCCTGGTGGGTCGCCTGGAGGCTCCTGTTGAGGGGGAGGTACTGTCAGGATCCAGTTCGCCGCTGCTCCTTTGTCTGTCCAAGTTTTCTTTCCTCCAGGGCTGGGCGGGGCCTTCTGGGAACTTCTGCAGCCACCCTCTTCTGCACACCTGAGATTCATCACCTCGTTTCCTGCTCTACAGCATTTATACGCCGTCTCTTCCTCCACTCATCGCCAGTTCGTTGTTTCACCCACAGTGGTAACGCTCACGGCTCTTTGATCTAGTATTTTCTAAACCTTGACCCCGTTTTGGATGTTTTTGGATTTACCTTGCTTTTGACTTACCTGTTTGTTTTTCTCCTCTCTTCCCAGCCATTTGCCTGCCCTCAGCCTCGCCTCGCCCAGCCCTGTCATCTCCTGCTGCATTTTTGCTTCTGTTTTTGTTGCCTGAATAAACCTTCATCGGTTTCAGATCTGCATTGTGGGTCCGGTCTTTTTGTTCTGTTTAGTAAACTCCTGACAAGATCGGCTGACAGATTGCCCCAAGTGATACAAAAAGGTAAACCACAATGATGAGATTGACTCTATAAGTATTTTATTACTGCCAGGAGCAACACAGTTTATTTCATTAACTCCTGAGGCTCATGAAAAAGATTCAAACAGGTTAATATAAATGTACAGTACCCAACACAGAGGGGAGGGCTCTACAGAAAGATACTTATGCTGACACACACCACACTTCAGGTTCAACACTAGAGACACATGATCCAAACTAAAATGTGGCAACGTACCGCTGAACTCCTTCTTGAGGAAAACCTTGAAGTCGTCTCGTCCTCGCAGGTCGCTCAGCAGCTCGAACAGGCTGAAGGACCAGCGCTCCACTCGCATTTTAGTGGGAGCGTCAACTCTGACACAAACACACACTCTGTCACTCAATGCTGTTACATGGATGTGGATTTTAAAATGAATTTGCACTGATCTTAAACAGGCATACAGAATACAGTTGTATGAAGCATTGACTATACAGACACATCTGTATGGAGCTGCATTTGTGTATCACCAGTTAGATGTAAACAGTTATTCACTTCAATGTGTAGCATTGTCTGGAGCTTAAAAACTTCCCAGTATCTTTTAGAGTAGATTTGAAGCTTCTTTGACTTGGTTTTAAAGCTCTAAATGGTTTGGGACCATTCCTTTTAAAATCCTTCATGGGCTCTCAGATGATCTACTGTTGGGTTTTTAAATACACACAATTACATCTATAAGAAAATAGGAAGTGCAGCATTCTTTAATAATGCTCCAAAAATATGGAATAGTCTTTACTGTTTTATTGTACTGTATTTTTGATTTTTCTCTGTAAAGCACTTTGAGCTACATCCCTTGTATGGAATGTGCTCTATAAATAAAGTTTATTATTATTATCCTCTACTTTTGGAAAAATATAGACATGTATATGACAAATAAAACCAACATGGGTCACCACATGCTGCCAGAACAGCTTCAATGCATCTTGCCATTGATTCTACAGTCTGTGAACTCAATACATTGAGCTAAGAGACACTTAACAATACATTTTCAATAGTTAGGTCATTTTACTATACTAATGCTTCTCAAATTAAGACTACAATTCCTATAAACCCACTCCATCCAGAGTATAAACTTTTTTTGTTTTGCAGTAATGACACTAGTGTTTAAGTGATGATACCTAAAGATGCTATAGAATCACAGTGATAATGTGCCAGGCCTCACCTCCTCATGTTGAGCTTCCAGTATTCATCATTATCTGTTAGCCAGGGGTTGCTGGGTAGACATGGAGCCAGGAACGGATCGTGGTTTTTGTAGGTGGTGCTGTACTTGACTAGTCTGCACAAACAGAACTCCTTTGTGTTAATGAGATGATTTACTTATAGTTCATCTCATCTGATTGTTATGAGGTAGCTCATCACAAGAAAAATTTCAACATGAATTTGAAGTCTCATATAGATAAGATACAGAGGAACTTACGCTCCAATGGACACGCTGGACTTGACCCTTGACCTCATAATGGTTTGTTGAAAGAAAATGTTCTAGAATAAAAGAGGGAAATGATAATGTTTTAAGTTGTTCAGAAATTGTAGGATATTTAAAAAAAACACATGAGAAAAAGTCCTTCTAACTCTTTATTTTGCTTTTTATTTTGAAAGGACACAGAATAAAGACAGATACACATGTGATCATTGTTACATGACATTGATGACATGATCATTGTAATACATGACTATACTATGACTTACCATGCGTCTGTGCTGGTCAAAGGTGATTTTCTAAAAGACAAGATGAACAATGTTTTCAGGAGAGCAGTTTGTGAAGTGCAAAGACTCACTGTAAGAAGATCTACAATAACAGAGCACATAGAAGCTGCACTATACATCTAAAGACAGATACTACATAACATCAGTGGTGGAAAGTAACTACATACAGTACATTTATTCAAGTACAGTACTTGAGTATTATTATGAAGTCATTCTGAGGTACTTGTGCTTTACTGGAGTATTTCCATTTGATTTGACCGTAAACTTCCATGCAGGAGTTTTTCTTAATGGAATATGTTTCATTGTTCTATTGGTACTTTTACTTAAAGGTATATTACAAAGGATTTGTCGGTTTTAAAAACACAGCATTCAAAGTTCCCAAGTTCCAAAGCTCCCCTCTTCCCTCTCCAGGGAAGAGGGGAGTAAGAGAGTGAAAGAGAGAGCAGCGGTGGTCGAGCAAGCTACAGAGTGAATGAAGAGAGCCGGCAAAAAAAAAAAAAAGGCTATGAATCAGATAAATAAAATGTTATTTTCTGATTGTTTCACAGCAGTTTTGCACCTCTGCACCACCCTGCAAGAAGGTGCAGCATTGCTGGATTTAGTGTGAATGCAGAGCTTCAGTGTGTGCAGTTCAGTCTCACCCTCAGCCAAGCAGACACTCAGACCTGATGATCTTTATACATTCATCATACCAGGCAAAAGCTGAGAGATAATTGCAGGAGGAAACAAATGTACGCTGGGATCGAAGGATGTTAAAATGTGCATGAGAGAGGATGAGTGTGGTAAGGTTCACAAGAGAGACTTTGTTCCATGTGAGAGAGGTTGAAGGACTGTTTAGTGTGAAGGAACAGCTGAACCTTAGTTATTAAGTGCTTCTGTTCACTCAGTCTAATTCTATATCACATGATACAATGCAAGGATTTGCAGCACTGAAATTCAAATCTGTGTGCTTTTTGCTGACGAGAGTGTGCAAGCATGTAATTATTATTAGTAGTATTATCATCATTATTATTATTTATTTATTATTATTTTTCATAATATATTTGTGGATCCTTCTGATACTCCCAATTTCACTCTGCTTTTGTCCAGCTCCGCATTTCTGTTATTGGCTGGGGGCTAAACACCCACTTCCCAAATATTGGTGCCCAGAAGTGTTCCAAGTGTTCTAATGTGTAAATAAATACAGTACCACACACTTCTAGTGGGTTGTAAGTGATGATTGAGAGTCTATGAGTCTATATATTGTTTTTATTTAGAAGACCTGCAAAATATACCTTCAAGTAAAAGATCCAAATACTTCTTCCACCACTGCAAACAACACACAACTTACTAAACAGTCCCTCCAGAGTGGAGGATACTTCTTCTCACTGCTTGAAAATAAAGCTAATTTTACAACTGTCTGCAGGGACTGAATAGTAGTTTACACACACAAATGTAGAAACAATACAGTATACTATATATTACACTCCCATCTTCATCAGTACAAGGAGATCTGTTTGAAAAGAAAATAGATGAGAAAAAATGTGATTTATTAAATATATTCTCTTTGTGATTTCTCTTTCTGTGTTCTTCAGTATCAAAGTATCTGAATATGATGTGTGATATGTGATCTGATTCAAATATGAGAGGAGAGGAGGAGGAAAGGAGAGGAGAGGAGAGGAGAGAGGAGGAGGAGAGGAAAGGAGATGAGAGGAGAGGAGGAGGGGATGAGAAAAGAAGCGGGAAGAGGAGAGGAGAGGAGGAGAGAGGAGGAGAGAGGAGGAGGAGAGGAGAGGAAATAGTTGTTAGCCTCTTAGTGGATATGTTTGTAGAGATCAGCTCTGCAGAACTACTCTCCCTGTTAAGCTGCAGTACATTGTAAGTTTCTTAAAAGACCAGCTGACCTCAATCTCTCCCCCACGTGTGTGTGTGTGTGTGTGTGTGTGTGTGTGTGTGTGTGTGTGTGTGTGTGTATGTATGTGTGTGTGTGTGTGTGTGTGTGTATGTGTGTGTGTGTGTGTGTGTGTGTGTGTGTGTGTGTGTGTGTGTGTGTGTGTGTGTGTGTGTGTGTGTGTGTGTGTGTGTGCGTGTGTGTGTGTGTATACAGACCTGTTACCTCCTCTGTGTTGGGATCAAGCAGACGTTCTGGACCACAGTCCATAGCGCTGTGAGTACGACGCTGGAGACACAGAGAGGTTGATGATGAATATATAGTAAGTTTCATAATAACAGTTAGCATTCATTTATTAGCATCATGACACACACACAGTCACTAACATACTGACCGGTGGCCTGTTCACTATCCAGTACGCTCTCTCCTGGCAGTCAAACACCACACGATCTGGCTTCTGCCTGTCTTTACCAGCCCTGACACACACACACACACACACACACACACACACACACACACACACACACACACACACACACACACACACAGAAAACACACACATGCACATACACAGGCAAATAGAATGGGGAATGGAAGGTGTCATTTACAAAACCTTTTCAAAATGCCTATTAATATTATTTAATGATTTAAATAATGATGTGTTATGAAAGTACTGTTTTGATATTGGTACCAATTGCATAATCACTGAAGGAAAATTGAAAGAAAATACAGACCTTATCAGATTTGATTTGGTCTGGGGTTAAAGAGGAGACTGCAAAAACTGTGATTGGTCAGCTCCGTCTGTCTGTTTTCTGAGATGCTGGGATTGATTATTGATAGTGAAAACAACTAGGTTCACTTTTATTCTACTGTTCCATAACACACATGTAGCAAAAGCATCTCCAAGGCAGATAAAGTAGATTTGCACTGTAGTGTCCTGTGTAAGGTCCATACCACACATGCTCTTCAAACTGAGCACACTATAATCAATCACTATTATCAATGAATGAATCAGTAACCCTTTCTAGAAGTAGCACTAAGACTAACAATGGTGCTTGTATAGGTGCAGATGTGAATGAACAACTGAACTGGAGACAGTTATATAAAAACACAACATCACAGCGGTATGAAAGGTGACATTTTCACTTAGCTGTGTAAGAAGAAGTGAACAAAATCTTTAGAAACATGAAAGTGTTAGTGTGTCATTTCCACCTTTAATCCCTTATTCAGCAATGAGACTACATATATCTGTACATTAACAATATCAAACTCTGCTATATTATCATTCAATACCAATATTACTCTTGTACATAATGTTACAATTAGATTATTTTATTACATTTTTTTGTACTATAGTTTTTAAAATGACTTTTCTACTTATAATTTATTTTCCTTTCTTTATTGTATTGTTGTGGGACCAATAAAGGAATATCTTATTTTATCTTATCTTACATGTTCAGTGTGTAGCTCTCACATCTGTTAACATCTGTGTAGTGTTATTATGTGGTGATATCAGTGGGTGAAGTCTAACACTAAACAGTAAATCAGTGGGCCTGCTGTTAACCTCATGGGTCTACCATGGAATTACATTCTTCCAGTGTCACCCCTCCTCTGTCTTTTCCTACATTTCCTGTCTATCTTCACTGTGAACTAACAAAAGAAAGAGTTCAAGTTGATTACAATGCTGGGAAGTTTTCACCTACTTGTACTGCTCAGTGGCCTGCATCACGATGAAGTCCCACTTGTGGTTCAGCCAATCATGGAGCTGGTTGTAATGTACCTGTTTAATACATGAAGCACAACACAGACATTAGCCCTTACAAACTGTTCATATTCTGACTCATAGTTAGTCTCTATTCAAAAATTCCCCCATTAGTTATGGGAAAAAAAAGACATTCACAATCACTATTTTATGATGCAGGAGAATATTTGATAGAATATGATGAATACAACACGTTTGAATGATGATTTCCGATTTCTTTTTAAAATAAACACAGATCAAATTTGTACATTTGCATATTTCAAAATGTGCATCAAATTAAATGTTATTATTTTAATTTATTTTATTTCCATTTTTGTATACAATGGGTCACATTAAGAAAAGAAATGTGTATATAGTGTTTTTACAGCTTTCAAATGTAAAAATGGGCCAAATTTGACTCAGAACAATTATAGAATTGTGTCTATTCTATAATTCCATCATCTATATACATTTGACATTTATTGCCACTCCTTCCATCAGACTGAGACAGTAATGTTTCCCAAGTTTCCTTCAACTTCACTACTGATGTTTTGGAACTATTAACAGATCAGCAGCAGGTAGAGTGGAATATTTGGGGATAAGATGAGTATTATTGACTGCTATAACAAATTCCTTGACTTCATTTTATCAGATAAAGTCATGTGTCAATCACTTTTGGGGATAAATGCAAGAGTTTATGAATCTTACAGCTGTCTTTTTCCTCTTTTCACTTCTATACATACCTGTTCGTAGGGTTCCAGCATGCCTTTCTTACGGATGTTCCTCTTTGCCAGATAAATGGCTACAACAGAGTAAAACAAAACCATTAGTGATCACATAATCACACAATCATTTCACATATGCTACAAAATATATTTGCAAATCTTGATGTGGAAAAACAAATAGCCTAGCTCCACCAAAAAACAAAAACTAGACCTTCCTTCAAATCTAAAGCTGTCTGATTTACATGTTTCATCAGGAATTTTTTGGTCTTTTTTTTAATAATAGCAATAAAGGCAGTTTGAAGGGTCAGTGACTGAAGCCCAGCCATCACATTGACCAACACTCATAACAATTCCTGCATGTTTAACTAGTTTAAGAGTAGACAGAAGGGTTTTTTTTGCATGTGTCAACATCTTTTAGTGTCACTCATTTCCTTCAGAAAGGGAAATTTGTCACATGACTGACTCCATATTCCTCTCACAAGACTGTATGACATATGACCTACAGTACTGTACTCACCATAGTCACAGTCCTCTGCAAACCATTTCTGTGTAGGCCAGAAGTATGGAGTCTGAAGAGGTGGAGAATGAGGAAACGGTATTAGTGATCACACTCAATGAAAACAGATGAACATTTGATTAAATCTGCCAAATGCAACAATTTGCTCAGCAGAGACTCATTTAGTTTGTTTGTTGCGCAGGGTCTTCTTATGGATCTAATATCATGTATATCACATCAAACCTTTCCCACACTCGTTTAAGCAAATGTTTGTTTTCACACCATCTCATACATCTATGTGCTTCAATAAATCAGATATAACCATTAGATGAGTTTTGTATGATATGGATTTATTGTTGCAAACACAAGCTGATAATTCACATCACATAATTCATTATAATATAATGAATCACATAATTGAATTAAGTTGTATTTTAGTCCATAAATTAGCTTCTAAAGCAGTGGTCTCCAACTCTGCTCCTGGAGAGCTACTGCCCTGCATGTTTTAGGTATCTCTCCACTCTAACACACCTCATTCTAATAATGAACTCATTATCAAGCCCTTTGATAAGCTTCAGTTGCAGGAAATAGCTAAACCATGCAGGGCGGTAGCTCTCCAGGAGCAGGGTTCTAGACCAATGAAGCAAAAATCCAGCAAATATCCTGCAATCAGAGCACTTTAACACATTCTGTCTATGATTATAGAGTGAACTAATCTCTGAATTCTGTTACTCTGTGATGTTGAAGCACAACACTGATTCCATGCAGGTAGCAAAGAAGAAACCAGTGTTACCTGGAAGCGATAGAGGGTGGCGTCATTGCACATGACCAGCTTCCTGTGGTTTTGCAGGGGGTAGACATAGCCATACGCCACTAACATGGTGCCAAACACCTCACCCTCTGTAACACACAAGCACAACAAAACAAGTGGATGGTCTTTTTTTTCAGTAAATGACATGGATAGAAGTGTCACCAATCCTTAGATTTGTATAGTTTACTACCTTCTGTAGTGGTCTTCAACTTGTTGACAATCCATGTGATGATGTCTTTACCTGTGTGGAAACACATGCAAGAGCTGAAATGTACACTGTACACAGTCAATGAAATATATCTACATGTTTTATGTTTTTTTAAAAACCTATTAAATGAATCCAGTGAAAGAAAAATAGTTTACAATCTTGTTCATTATAATAATGTTAAATGTTCATTCATCCTAACACAACCCTTAAATTGTTTGAAAGTATACTTTAGCTAACATAGACAACAGTAGTTAGATTTATGTGTCACAAGTTTGGCTAGTGGAGTGTAAACGTGGAGAATGGCTAGATTATTCTAGATAGTTAGCTAGTTATGCTTACATTTGCAGCTAATGTTAGAAAAGAAGACATTGTTTAATCCATTTTTTAAACTTGCTTCTCTGTTTTTGATGTAGAGGTGATGAAAATGATATAACATCATATTATTACAACCCCTTACACACTGTTTCAACATGTAGAGAAATTCCAAAGCTTGACAGGTCCGTCATGCCTAGCTACAGTCACTAAGCTTTAGGGTGTTGGTAGCAATTTGAGGCTCACTATCTCCGAAAAGGACAGTGATGGAGGACTAAATCCACAGTGTGTCCACACACTCATTTCAAAGTAGATGATCAGCTTCTATGAGTCTTCATCAGTGTGAGTTATTCATATCAAGTGATATCTGACACATTTAAAGTCTTTTTAGCATCAAATTCCCTCTTAGTGTTTCCTGTTTCTCTGTGGTGGAAGTATAGTAACAAAAAGACTTTGACACTAAAAACACTGTAACGTTGAAACATAGAAGATGAAGATTTGATTCATTTGGACTCTGAAGCTTCATATTAGCTTCACATCTACTTTTAAATCCATGTTTACACAGAAGGAGGACTGTGGATTTAGTCCTCCATCACTTCCATTGTAAGAGTATTATGAAGATGCAGCAGAGGCCCAGATATTCTGACTTTTAGTTGTTTCTATGGGTCAAGCTCGTTGACTCCTATATTTCCATAATGCATCTATAGCATCATCCACTGAATCCTCCTTGTCTGCTAAATGTCTTTTAACACCCACAACAATACAGACTGGCTGTTATAAACTGGTAGTCTCCAAGCTGAGATAACTAAATGACATCATCATGAGTTATTTTGTCAGATTTGAGAGGACATGATGGAAGTGTTTTCAGACTTCATGTGTAATATTGGTTGGAGTGTCCCTTCTCAATCCTATATAAAGTGTGCTGCACCTCTTTTTTTTTTTTTACATGGTAGTATGTTCTTATATTCTACAAGTCTTTTAATTAAAATGAACTGACCTCACTTAAATTCTTGTCACATTTATCGAGTTTATTGAGTTTAAAGTTTTACATTAACTGTATATTTCTAGTTTGTAACTTACATGATTTCCTCTTGAATATTATTATGTGTTTTTTATTAAACCTTTTTAAAGAATCTATTAAAGGTTGCCAGTGTTTGTGAATAATATTGGCGATATTGCTTCAGCCCAGTCTTGTGTTTCCTCTGAGATACTGTTCCCATTTGTTCCCATCCCACAGGGATTATAGAGGGATCGATAACAGTCGAGCAGTAACCAGAAGACAGACGTGACAGCTGAATAACTAAAGGTAACAATTATGCTCTGTGATGCACACAGCTTGACTTCTGCTGTAGCTTATCATTTTGTAAATGGCTACTCACAGCAGCAGGTGCTTATAATCTTAGATGACATGGTGGGTTGGGCACATGTGGCCATGCTGACCTTTACCTCACTGGTCTTAGACCGGATTAAAAAGCCACTTTGGCTCCTAAAGTAGCAACCGGAATTCCAGAAATCCAATTGAGTAATGCTATATTTAGCCTTTGTTAGCTGCTTAGACTACCAAGACAGCCTGTCACTGTCTACACTGTACTTTTATTAATGCAATGATCAATGCTCCAGTCCTGAAATAACAATCAATACAATTACACAGAATTGGGATATTCATTCTCCTTATTCTAGCTTAAAGTACTGCAGTGATGTAGTATTTTGTTTTAGCTGGAGACAAAAGCAAGATTCGCTGTTTGGGCGAGAAATCAGATAAATGTCATAATCAGAATGTGTGGAAATGAAAGTAGGTGATATACTTCTAAATATATGAAATAAGAGGAGAAAGAACATTTTCTTGGATGTAACACTGATAAAATCACTCATTGTGTGTAACTTCCCTAACTGAAAGCTACATTACTTGTGATTGACATCTCAAGTTCAAGCTGAAAATACAGCAACACATCACATAGAAATGTTAATCAGTTCAGCTGTGCAGATTTAGCTATGACACCCAATTCTCAAAATATTCTCTGCTTCTAGTTTTTTTTTTAAATTATACACAGTTTGGCTTGGAGGAAATTTGGGGAGCTTGACTTTCTATTAGGATCAAATGAGACTTTAAAGGAACAGTGTTTAGGATTTAGGCATTTAAAGGTGAGGCTGCAAGAATGCAACTGAATACCCCTTCCCAACCTACGATGACCATGAAAAACACAACAGGTCCTCTCTAAAGTCAGTGTTTGGTTTGTCTGCTCTGGGCTACTGTACAAACATGGCAGTGCAGATATAAAGGCTTGTTCTAAGATAACGATAACCCTTCTTATTTTCAGGTGATTGTACACTAATTAAAACATGCTAATGAATATCATATTCCATTTCTTCTATTGCACTAGATGCCACTAAATTTTGCACACTGCACCTTTAAAACCATTTTAAAAACTAAAATCATAAATAGAGTTAGAAAAATGGGTCACCAGATAGCATGCAGATTACTTCTGGTTTCATCTAAGAAAGCTGTTATTACTTGGGACAAACATGTTTTATACTTCCTTTAACTATTAAATAGTTTTAGGTCTTAAAGGAATAATTTTGAGAAATGCCCTCATTTGCTTTCATGCCAAGAGTTAGATAGGAAGATCGGTGTCTGTTAAATATGAGGCTTGTCAGTCAGTCACACTTTGGTATTTCTACAAATTAAACAAATGAGATATAGTGTATTAATAAGTGAGCTTTATACATGCTGGTAGGTTGATTTTGTTGCCTTTAGCTTCCTCTTTAATGTGTGTGTGTGTGTTTGTGTGTGTGTCTCACCAGCAATGACATGAGGGATGGTGGTAACGTTGAGTTTCTGTTCTGAGCCTTTAACCCCGCTGCTTGGGTCTTGCATCTCCACCATAATGGCCTCCAGCTAGAATGAAACAACCACATTCACATGGACAAGAGAACACTGAGGATATTCAGCCACACTGTAATATCCATCAAGATATACAGTGACTCATTTATATTTTCTACTTCCTACTTTGGTAATGAAATAGTGCACAGTTGAGTTTTACAGCATCAGCAGAAAGCAGGGAGGATGATTTGAGGAATTCAACCAGCATCTTTTTTTTTTAAAGTATATTTTTGGAGCTTTTTGCCTTTAATGCACAGGTTAGTAGAGAGAGAGACAGGAAAACTGGAGACAGAGAAGGGGGCAATGACACGCAGGATAAGACCCCTCGGCGCGGGATTTGAACCGGGGTCGCCTGTAGTGAGGACTGTAGCCTCAACAAATGGGGCGGGTGCTCTACCCACTGAGCCAAACAGTGCACAGAGAGTGCATCTTTTAATTTAAAGATGATCTTGTCTGTTGCATCTATAAGGAAAAAGGTCAAATATGAAGGTATGTAGCCTATGTTCAATGTGTGATTTAAGTATTAAGATGTCCATTATCCATCTGCCATGTCTAAGTAATTGTATGAATCTATGGCAGCATGCAGCCCAGGCAACAATTAGTTACCCTGCTGTACTGTGTCAGTTAGAGAAAAAGGGGCAGTTAAATGAAAAAGAATTCAACAGAAACTGTTTGTGACAGACAGGAAGTTAATCCAGGACGTTGGTGTTGAAAGCAAACATTTATACTCCCATTCACCACCTCATCTGCCACACCTGTAAATTACACTGCTGTAACACCACACTGCTTCCTGTACTGGCTCCAACTACTGCCAGTCAATGTCATTCTTAATGTAGAATAAGTTCTTTTGAAGGAAGTAGCTGCACCCATCAGCTTTTATACTCTAATTCATACTGTGTGCCTGTCTATTAGAGTAAATATAATTCTAGCATCTGATTAGGGTTATATGTACTCAGAGGTAGTGAAATATTTATATTCTATGCTACTTCATACATCAAATATTGCACCTTTTAACTCCACTGCATGTATCTGACAGCTGTAGTTACTTTGCCAATTAAAATTGTACACATAAAACTTAAAAATCATCACTTTCATAGGTTTAACACATCACAAGTGTATTTACTTATATATATTTAAATATATTTTGCAGGATTTTTTGTCCTTGTGAGGCAATCTGCCCTATGTTAATTTATCAATGCTATTCATCACATCTTCCTCACAGGGTTAACTTCTCACTCAGGATGGATTTATACCATCTACCTAAATGTTAATAGTCACAGATTCAATAATAGAACTTGTGTCTGTCCTTGATTTGGTTGGTCCTGTAATATATGTCGTAGATGTATTAGATGTTGTAGATGTTCCTGATGTATTGGCCTTAAAAGAGGGATTCACAATTGTTCAAGTCTGTCTTAAACCAACAGTCAGGAGTCCAAATGATGATTAAAGCTGTTTTTCTTACTGTAATGATTCCTCCTGTTCATACTGACCATTAGAAGATCTCTTCATAATACTCTTACAATGGAAGTGATGGAGGACTAAATCCACAGTCCTCCTTCTGTGTAAACATGGATTTAAAAGTAGATGTGAAGCTAATATGAAGCTTCAGAGTCCAAATGAATCAAATCTTCATCTTCTATGTTTCAACGTTACAGTGTTTTTAGTGTCAAAGTCTTTTTGTTACTATACTTCCACCACAGAGAAACAGGAAACACTAAGAGGGAATTTGATGCTAAAAAGACTTTAAATGTGTCAGATATCACTTGATATGAATAACTCACACTGATGAAGACTCATAGAAGCTGATCATCTACTTTGAAATGAGTGTGTGGACACACTGTGGATTTAGTCCTCCATCACTGTCCTTTTCGGAGATAGTGAGCCTCAAATTGCTACCAACACCCTAAAGCTTAGTGACTGTAGCTAGGCATGACGGACCTGTCAAGCTTTGGAATTTCTCTACATGTTGAAACAGTGTGTAAGGGGTTGTAATAATATGATGTTATATCATTTTCATCACCTCTACATCAAAAACAGAGAAGCAAGTTTAAAAAATGGATTTAACAATGTCTTCTTTTCTAACATTAGCTGCAAATGTAAGCATAACTAGCTAACTATCTATCTACATTTAACATTATTATAATTATTACTTCATAACACTGTTGACTTTAGGTGTGAGACATGTAGCTTTTGCCTCAGTCTTTCAGAACAAGTCAGCTGAAATTGTTGCTGATTGTGTCAGTTTGTTCTGTCCTTTTCCTCAAAGTGTCAGTGAGTTTAAAGTTAACATGTTCATGTGAGGAGCATAGTCAGGGTTATGCTTCTAAACTGTACACTACATTAAGACTGCAATGAGCCTTGAGAGGCTAGCAGCAAAGCTAATTGGCTTTAGTTTGGAATTAGGGATGATCTTTAACAAGCTTTTTCTTTCATGCTGGTAAATAAAACACACGTGTACTTTATGAAATCTTTCATGTAACTGGAAAATTATAAAAAATAAATAGATTTCTGTGAAAACTCAGTAGAGAAAACTTGAAATGTAAATCTTTATTTGTTTTTTTCACTGCTGTGATCCTCCACATTTTTGAATGCAGAAAAAAAGGAAAAGTCAGTATAATGCAGAAATGGTAAGTCGCTTTAACTTTAGTCATTAAAATATGTGTAATGTTTAAAATATGTCCACATTTCTGTTTAAATTTAGAATTATTGAAACAATATCAGCAGTTTATATGGTTGGGATTAAAGTACAAAGTTAGAACACTAAATAATGAATATTCACTCACCTTTTTGATGCAATGTATACGGGGTCGGAAGTGTTGCCCCCGGTTTGGACGAGCTGTTCTTATTGTCATATTTGCAGATGAATGAAAACCAAATCAGATGGGGTTTTTTTTAAATAAATCCTGGTGTGAAATATTCCAATTATTATTTGTACAGTTGGTGACAGAGGAGTGTATGCACACAGTGGAGGTGGACACACTCCTCCTGTGAAGAGATTGTAAGTCAGGATGGGAAGGATGAATTTATCCACCAATCTGCTGTGAGAAGCCTGTCCTCTCATTCCCCAGTAATTACAGAGAAAAGCTGGTCTGGGCGGTTCCTGAATCAACTTCTGTGAAGAGACAGACAGTCATAACCAACCAAGTGTTAGACCTGGACCAACTACCTGTTTGGTAGCTGTGTATAGAAGTTTAAGTGTGCCACAATCACTGCAGATGTAATAATCATCATCATCATCATAATTATAAAAATGTCTTTTTGTGGTGGTGTTAAAAAAATATTAATTTACATTAACTAGCCCTTAACATTGTGGAATGTAAAAAGATGGTTAGGTTAGAAATGATGATTTACCATTAATTGTGCCATTTAAAGGAATAGTTTGACATTTTTGTAAAAAGCATTTATGAACTTTCTTGCTGAGAGTTAGATGAGAACTGATCATCTTCATGTATATATATATGAAAGTGGTATTAATCTTCTCATTCTCACTCTCAGCAAGAAAGCAAAAGTGTATTATCCAAAATATTGAACTGTTCCTTAAATTTTGAAAAATTTGAGACAAAGACATTAAAATAAACTATGATTATAAAATAGACGATAGTGGCAAAATCTGTTTTACTAAAAAATAATTATATTCAAAAGTCATACTTTGCTCTTTCTAACTCATAATAATTATGTCAAAGTATCATAACAGTTTAATTATAGCTTATGTCATTATTTTTGAGATACCAAGTCATAATTCTAAAAGATTCTAAAGAGATTACAAACAGCACTGCAGATAGTCCTAAGTACACACAAACACCAAAATCAATCAATTTTAATTGATTTAATATATTGCAGTAGTAGTAATATTTATCTCTTTACACTCAAACAGTAGATTGTAGAATCTATCAATATTTAGTACTTACTCATACAGTAAGTAATGTGACAGATGATGCTACAGGAATCTGTACGACCCGCCCAAACAGTGAAGCACGGGCGCGCTCACGTTATACCGTGCGCGTGCTTCGCATGCCACTGTACCTCAGACTTGTGCTGCGTTCAGGTACATTACAAACTGTCATATGTTGGAGTTCAAAAGCAAGGCTTTGTTATAACACATGTGACAGATAGAAAGAGGCTTGTTTGAACTAATCAGCTGAAGCGTTCTGCGGACTTCTGGTTTGTTAAACACACAGATGTTCATGTTTTACAGCCTAGAAATTATATGACTTATATTACTTATGAAATAAGGGTCACACTGAATCTTTTCATTTTTATTATACTGCATGTGAAATGACTCTCACTTTACTATAATCTGTGTTTAGTCAAGTGGCATCCTGAGATAAAAAACGTAATTATGACAAGCTGTATATTCTGAAAACCAATCAGAAGAGAGGGCATTGAATAGAATACAAAAAAGTCCATTCCTGGTACAGCTCCAGAGAGAAGCTTGTGACATAGATGTAAAACTATTGAGAGATGCTTTTTGGTACTTTAGCCACAAAAATATCTTCTTGTGGACATTGAGACTTAAAATAAAACACAGGAAAAGTGAAAATATGGGACCTTTAAAGAGGGATTTACAACCTGGATTTTAACAGTTAAACTGCACTGATGAACATTGAGATAACTGCTACAGTATATGCATATAAAGCATCATAACTTGCTACAGTATATGCATATAAAGCATCATAACTTCATTTTTTTCAATCATTTATTATGTATCTTAACACACGTTGCAGTTTTCACTTCTTTACATTGTCTTCTTATCCTTTTTACAGTTCACAGGTTTCATTTGTATATAGCCTAGTCATTCCTTGTGTATATTTTCTGAGGATGGTTGTGTTTGTATTGTGTGAAATAAAAAGAACATCATCTGACTTTGAGAGGAGTCTTTACACCAGTCACCAAGTCACCAATCTAGAATCAGTCCAGTATGGAGATACATCCATCTGTACATGCAGAGACACTTAATTCCTGAGTCAGTGGGCTTCTACATACCACCTATATAACTTGTTAAGGCACTTTTTTAGTTTTTAGTTTTATTGTTGATGTAATACATATGTTTGTTTGTTTTTTAATTGTTTTTCTCATATCCTTATTTTTTTTAGCTGATGTAGCAGTGAATTTTCCCCACTGTGGTATCAAGTTTTTAAAAAAAGTCTTATCTTATCTTGTTAGACATCTTCTAAGTTATTTATGTAAAGTTGTATAAAACATGTCTGAAATAGAACTTCAGTTTTAGAAGCAAGATTCAAGGAATGTTGAATTCGTTGAAGTAAGCACATCGAGAGCCACTAAACCAGTCACATTCCGTGCGTGGGTTAACATACTTTGCTTATAAAGCGGGTTGTGATTGTGAAAGGGGCATTTGGACATTCCTACGACACGTGAAGGCGGCCTGGCAGCGGGCTGTGTGCTCAGCCCTCCTCACTGTCTGTATCGATGAAGTTGTTTCAAAGATGGCGGATTTCCTGCCGTCCCGCTCCGTTTTATCTGTATGTTTTCCTAACTGTCTCCTCACAAGCGGCGAGGCAGAACAGATGAGAAAGTCTAAAGAGATAGATAAATGTATTAACCGGGATAAGACGTATGTAAAAAGGTTAGTAAAGATCCTGTTGCTCGGAGCAGGCGAGAGCGGCAAGTCCACTTTCCTCAAGCAGATGCGCATTATCCATGGGCAGGACTTCGATCAGAAGGCCAAAGAAGAATTCAGAGCCACGATTTATAGTAATGTTATAAAAGGTAAGACTTCACTCTACACGCTGTGTTTTATGTGTTGGCGTTGCTGTGTTTTAAACCTATTTTCTGGCCTCTCTCTGTCGGCTGATGGAAGTATAGAGAGGGAAGTTGGTAGCCATGCTAGCTGCAGCTGAAGCACTTTTCTGTGTTCAACAAAGCTGCTCTGCTTAGCGGCTGAACACACGCAAGAAACGCCCATGTTGTTTGTGTTTGTCCGAAGGGAACGGAGAAGCTGTGTGTTCATTGTGTTTGTTTAGAACTTCTCAAATATTCTTCGTGTTTGCTTTTTTCTTTATGTGAACGTACACAGCAGGTTTGACATTGTCTGTGTTTCCTCACGGCCGCTGTTAGTTAGCACCCAAACCTGCCACTCTACTATATGTATATTTTATTCTTTATACTTGTCTTACGATTGTGTTATGTATTATTGTCTTGTTTTGTGTGTGTGTGTGTGTGTGTGTGTGTGTGTGTGTGGTTGTGTGTGTGTGACCTGCCAGGGGACAACAGATGCAAATGATCAGTTGTGTTCACTCCGATGCATTTACATGTGTATTGATCGATTAGTCTATTCATGTGCAGTGTCCCTTTTTTAAATAAATAAATAAATGAATGTATGGAGGTAACGGGACACAAAAATCCTTAGAAAAAGGTGTGTTACTGTAAACTTGGCTCTCATCAGATGAACCACAGCGTGACTGAACACTGGAGCTTCTCTGAAAGCTGACATATTGATAAATGAAATGCCAACCTGCTCTGTTCACATTATGTTAACTGTATGATCGGTGGTTGTTAGCTTTATTGTGCTTCATTATTAAATGTGAGTAAAGAATCCACACATCTCGGGTGGAGTTTCTTCAGTGTGTTCAGGTTTGTCGCTGTTTCCAGCTGTCAGCCTTAAAAATGACAATCCCTTCACTCACTAACTCGTGGGCTTGCTTCAACTTCCCACTTTACTTCCACATGTGTTAGTCCGCTGTGTCAACTTCTTATGACTTCATCACTGAGTTTGTTGAAGTGTGAAAATTGGAATGCAACATTATAGCCCACACATTGTTTTATGTGACAGTTGACCTTTTGGTGTTTAAAGGTGGTGGAGAGAAAAACCACAAATACTGAAGCGGATGCCTCAAAGTGAGTCAGAGTAACCTAAGAATATTTAAGTGAACGGAGGTAGTGAATCATATCATTAGAAGTAAGGGTGGCTTAGATCAGTTACCTGGAAAGCTTGGTGATTTTGTGTTGGACTCTGCAGCCTGTTCCACTTTTTCAATGAATGTTATGTGTTTTTGTTTTCTTTAGAATTTAACTCATGAGGATATGAGTGGGTGTCCATCACTATGTTTACATGCACACTAATATCCTATCATTAATCTGATTATTACAATGTGTCAAATTTGACAGGTTTCATTTAAACAGCACATTCTGTTTGAATGTTCACAATTCAAATGATTTTGAATGCAACATTTCCTAATTAAGACATGTGGAATATGTTCCTACTATTCTTGTTTTACTAGCATTGATTGGACATGTATACAGAGTTTCTACCTCAGTTTGCCTGTTTACACTCAGTTCCGTGTGTTGTAAACAAACCAGCTACAGTAGCAAAGCCCACATTTCTGGTTAAAGGAAGGACACACCTGCTTTTAAACATTTTTCAAAGACTTGAATATCAACAGGTTTTTGGACATGCAAACATTTTTCATGCAGCTGGCTGAACGAATAAAAGCTGGAGGCTTGTGTGTTCACATAGTGAAACATGTCCACCACCTGTGGAAAACTTAAAAAAGAACTTATTTTGATGCAGAAAAGCTAAATGGCACGAGCAGCTCCAGCTGTGAGTATTCACAGCTACATGTGAATGAGAATACTCACTTTCATCAACCATGCAAACAGCTTAGAATATTGTCTTTTTTTCCCAGTGTAATGCAAAAATGGGAATATCTTGTGCATGTAAACGTAGTCTCTGTCTCCTACTGCCAGCATTGTTTATCCCTTTTCTATATATGCAGAAAGTATTCACCTATCCTCCTCTTCATCGTAGTGTAATAACTGATAAGAGTGGTTAAAAGTGTCCATGTTGCAGACTGTTACTCACAGCTTCCTGTAGTTGTCAGTTAGTAAAGACACGCTTCTCATCGCTGGAAGGCTTTTACTGAAAAGAATCAATTACAGGAAATGTTGAGTTTGCATTAACAACACATTGCTCACATGGCTCCTGTGCTCTGTTGCTTCTGTGCTTCAACTTGATTTGAAATAGTTTGTAGCACGTTGGTTTCCAACCTCATGTCAAATCCACATTTAATGAGGATTCATATGAAAATAGCTGTCAAACATGGTTCCATCATTTTCGTCATGTTTAATTATAGATAAAACTGTTTTATATCCTGCACCATCTCTATGGTGTACGTCAATACACCCAAATCCTTCTAATGTCATCAGTATAGAGTGTTTTTTTTTATTTTTAGAATGTGGGAATATTGTCTTTTAATAAGGTAGGACCTAATTTCAGGGCTTTTGCATTGAGATGCTCAATCACATCAGTTATGTTCTTGCTTCAATATAAAGATTTCTCAGCCAGAGCTCTAAACTCTAATCTTACTGACTCTTCAATGGGTTTGATTTATGGTGTGTTCCGTTTGTACTCGGAAGTTTCCGAAATCTCAGTCGGAAATTTCAAGTCGAGGATGGCTGCCCCATGCATTACAGTGTGAAAGAACACCTGAATAGCTATAGAGGGTTGGAGCCATCATTCATAAAATAAAATAAAAAGCTCATTCAATAGCAGCAGGTGGTAGCAGAATTATTGGAGATATAGTGGCAGATTTTTGTGGTGACAACAGACGAATCTCTGCATTTCTTTGGCTCAGTGATCTTTATCTCGCCTTTTGATTTATTTCTAGATGTACGCTTTGAGTCAGCTGGAACTTTTGGTGGTGGAACATATTGAATCATCACAAAGTGTTTGTGGCTCATGTGGAAATCATCAATCACATGAATATCTTCATCGCAGTGTATTGACGACTACCCAAACAAAAAGGGGACATAAATATGTGCACAGCTGTCACAATCACAATCACCTGGGCTTCCCCCAAAACTCTGATGATGTTAATCATCAATGCAGAAGCACTGATGTATAAAAATGGAAAAAAGAAAGAAAGATAAGACAAGTGCAACTTTTGATATTGGCTCACTTCACAGTAGAGAGCATCTTTCTTATCCTTCCCAGATCAATATCAGCACCATGTGAAAGAATCACACACCTCTCACTTATTTCAGTCCGTGTGTTCAGCAGTAATCTGATTTCTTAAACGTCATGTTTCTGTAATCGGGGGCGGATTACAGAAATCTGATTTCCCTTCTAGATTCCACCTGTTTCCACTTTCTCTGCCACATGTAAGCAGGCTTCAATTTGTCTTTCCCCCAAATGTGAGCCTGTGCGTAACGTGTTAAGACTTAATACAGGGGAAAGTATCAGTGTGACGGCCGGAGCAGCTGTGATGAAAGGACGGACCGTTCCACGTCATGGTTCATCCTTCTATTTAAATTCATTCTATCAAAAAGTCCCATAAAGTCCTACTGTTTAGATAAGGTAGTCATGGTTTAAAAAAATAGTTTTGAGTGTAGGGGGGTGGCTTTGGAGGTTTGGGTATGTGGGTTTTAACCTGGTTACTATGGTGCTTTCCTCACTTCCTGCAGAGCTTTATTTCTGAGTAATCTGCTGTCTTGTGTGCATGTAAACTTTCTGAATGAGGGCAACGTTTCGCTTCGGTGACAGCGCAGCCGCTTTTGCTAAAAGAATAGAGCCCGGTTCAACTTCTGCCACAACCGGACGTCAATCCAACAACACACACTGCGTTAGGCAATCAGAGATTCCCAGGAGATGACATAAAGTGAAACAGCTTCATTTTCTATCAGCCTTGCAATCAGTTAGGCAGTTAATAACGCTGTGATAAAGTTCCAGAGCTATAAAATGCTCTTCAGTGTTTTGGTGTCTTCAAACTCACGCATGCATTACTTCAACTGGACACATTACTAGTTGACCCAGCCCCCTCCCACTGTTTTAATACAGGCAGGTTTCAGTCACTGTTTGATGGCAACTCTGTTATTTAAATGTGTTCTCATGACTTCCCTCAGCAATCAGCAGGAATAGCCTGTTTCTCTAATCTGAGCTCTAATCTGATCACTCTTCGTAACATAGATAGCTTTTTGAAGGCGTTGCAAGTGCAAACAACAGTATAGGGTAGATACCTTTTTGGTGGTGTTGCAAACATTCTCTAAAAAGTAGTTACGGACTAGATTTATGGTGTGTTCTGTTTGTACTCAGAAGTTCCCGAAATCCCAGTCAGAAATGTCTTCTGGAATGACTCCTGAAGTCGGATTTCTGACTCGGAATATCAAAAGAACCTCACCAGACCCGACCTTAAAAATCCAGGATGGCTCCCTGTGCATTAAGAGTGTGAAAGTTGCAGCAAATATGCTGTTTATTAACACATATATCATATTTGTGTATTATAACATCAGTCACATCAGTGGGTGGCTCTGGCTCAGGAGGTAGAGCAGTGGTCCACCAATTGGAAGTTTGGCGGTTCAATTCCCGCAGTGTTTCCCACACATAGACTAATTCGTGGCGGTGCGCCACAGATTCAACACCGGCCGCCACATATTGCGTTTCGTTATTAATTATTTTTTTAACGCTATTTAAAAAATACGCATCGTATTCGTTAAGCTGCATTTCCTTTCTCTGCTCTCCCTGCGTCTCTCTGTCACTCACGTGTCTCTCTCACATAGCCTACACACACACACACACACACACACACACACACACACACACAGCCCCTCCCCTCCGTGCACACCGCGTGTGTCTCCATCAGCGAGATCATCCCTAGAAGCGTGGAAGCTGTGCCTTAGTGCAGAGAAGACGGCTGGTGAAATTCAAGAAAGGTTGGTATCACGTGCACCTTTATAAAATCACACATTAAAAAGTCCTATAAAATATTTTATATTTTGAATACAATATTGTCCCGTCCCGACCCGACCCTTACACCTTCTTTATAAAGTTAATTAGTCGCAAGTTTGCGGTAAAATGTAGTTGGGTTGTCGAGGTCAAAACACTAGCAGCTGTGAATCAAATAAAGTTGTTATAAGTACTGTTATGGAGTTGTTTTACCCTTACACTGAATGTTTGCTGCTTCAATCCAGATGAGTATTGAAATATATTTTCCGCGATTGAAAAAGAGACGTGTTGAGGATGGAGGACCAGCCTGAACCGGAGGTATCAGTCTGAAACAGAGCTGAACAGTCGGACCAGTGTAATTAGCTATGTTATTAACCAGTGCTGCTCAAGCAGAAAGACAGGGTCAGGGTGAGAAAGAGATAGATTCGTTAGGCATTGAAGAAAGAGTAGGAGAGGAGGACAGCATCCAACATGCTGCTGTGACAGAGCCAGCTGATTTGTGATTAATATGATAAAGTTGTGTATGACCAATTATTAATGAAGGAATCAGTAGGCAGTTTACAAAATGTAGCATAATAGGTGTTGTGAAGGTGTGAATATTAATACAATAAAGTTGGGTGTGTTATTAACGAAGGATTTATTATTATTATTTTTACACCCCCACCCCCACCCCCCCGGTCGGCCGCCGGCCTACCACCACACATTGCCAAGATAACCTTCAATGACTCCCGTTGCTGTGCCAACGGTGTATGAATGGTTAGTTTTATCCTGATGAGCAGGTTGGCACCCTATGTGGTAGCATCTGCCATCAGTATATAAATGTGTGTGAATGGGTGAATGAGATGTAATGTAAAAGCGCTTTGAGTGGTCATAACAACTAGAAAAGCGCTATATAAGTACAGTAGGAAAAGAGTTTTTTTCAAATGGTATTGCTATCAATGGCTAACCTGGCTAGAAGTGGCTTTCTGGAAGAACACTTCAAACTCAGGTGGGACGTCATTCCCAGCTCCGACTTCCGACTTTCAACTTCTGATGACTCGGTCAGACCCGGTTTTTGAGGCATTGATGGAGACACCAGCTCAGAGTCACTAAGAGCTGATTGACTCCGAATTAGCGGCGTGTGACGACTAACAACAAAGTCTCAACACAGACATGAGCCTCTATTTGCACTTCTCTGATGTCACGGTGATTGTGTGCGTGTGTGTTTGTGTGTGTGTGTGTGTGTAGGGGGGCGGGGGGGTTCCCATGTAAACTCCCCCTTCTGAACTGGTGCTAACGGGCAAGTGTGAAGTGAGGCTGGAAAGGCTTGCTCAGCTTCAGTCAGTGAGGGGGAAATAAACTGAGGCTTGATGTGGACACACCAAACAGAACAGGAAACTGTTGGTGTGTCATTAAAGGATAGAAGTTAAATCACTTGTGGGGGCGGGGGGGGGGGGCTTTTGTTTGCGTGTGGGAGGTTAGAGTGTATTTCTGCACCTCAACCACAGATTTTTTAAAAAGAGATGTGCTGTCATATAATGACATCCTGGTTTTATGGTGAGATCATTTAGCATGATAAGATAAAAGGGAAACTTTTGATAGAGAACAAAAAAAATTCAAATTTCAGTGATGACATAAACTTTTAAAAAAAAAGTCAATTGTCTGATTCTTTTAAGTCAGTTACTCATTTACTTTATTAATCCTCATGAGGCTGTTGTTCATGCAGCAGTGTAACACAGGATACAGAGTGAGTGAAGGTGTGAAGGAGCCAGGATCTGTGTCATTACTCATACTCTCCCTTTGAATCATAATTCAGTCAAATCTAAACATGTATAGTTCACATATTTCTGTATTCAATATGACTTAAACTGATTTTAAAGAACAGAAATGCAGCGATGATAAAATGATCCAAAAAACAGCAGAATGTATCATGTTTTATATTATATATTATACTCTTTTTTTCTTTCCTCAGATGAATGTATCTTGTACATGGTCCATGATATAAGTACATTTAAGAATATTAAAAAAAAACAAGATGTTTAGCTATATTAAAATATAAAATATGTAACCACACAGAGTTTGAGCAGTTGGATAACTAGCTTCTTATCTGCCAAGACATATTTGAAGTGCATCCACTATGTTTGCAACAGTCTAATGTTACAAGCAAGTTAGTGATTCCACTTGGGGCAGCTGTGGCAATATAGTGAACCCCAAATGACTCCTGATGGCTGTAGCGACAGTGTGTGAATGTGTGAGTGAATGTTAGCTTCCATCTGATGAGCAGGTTGGCATCCTGTGTGTGTGTGTGTGTGTGTGTGTGTGTGTGTGTGTGTGTGTGAGAATGTGACATCATGCAGTGTAAAAGCGTTGTGGGTGGTTGGAACACTAGAAGAATCCAGTTGCCATTTACTTGTGAAATCAATGACATTGATGCCTGAAGACAAACAGGCTTCCATACATCAGGCCTCACATCCTGTCTATGATGGCAGAGAGGTGGACCTTCTCCCAGCATGCACTGGGCTAAAGGTCAGCAGAGTTGCCAGTTCAGCTGACATGCATGTGTTGAGTGCAGCAGTGGACAGAACTTTTGACATAGAAACATTGTGCAGCATTGACTGTGTGTGTGTGTGTGTGTGTGTGTGTGTGTGTGTGTGTGTGTGTGTGTGTGTGTGTGAGAAGAGGGTGTGAACAGGGCAGCATTATTATTGTCTTCCTATAATGCTCAGCTATATAACCCACACATATTTAATGTGGTATTTGGTGTGCAACTGAGGAAGTGAGACACCTTTGGCATGCATTCACTGTGGTGGGGCTCACTGACTCACTGACTGGTAGTATGAAGCTGTGTTATGATGCAGCCTGTAGCTCTGAGCTTCATCCTCATCCTGGAAAACTGCCTGCTCTAACTACACCAGGTTACTACTGTTGAATGATGTGAGGTCATCAAACTATATGTGCTGCACCAGTATGAATGATACAAATGTTGTGTGTCCCACCTAAACACATGTAAAGACAACTAACAAGAGCAGGACAGTGAGAGTAATGTCAGTCTGCTACAGTTACACATAGTCAATGAAAATACCCATGAGAACCATGACTGTCTCTAAACTATGACTCAACTATAAAACGGATAAAGATCAGATATTCCATTATTAGTCCCACAGTGGGGAAATATACATTATTAAAGCAATAATAAGTAAATATGCAAGCAATAAAATCAATAGTAGTAAAACATGCAGTAAAAAAAGTATCATGATGTAGAACTAATGATTATCAGTTTATAAGTTTCAAAATAAATCCCAGAAGACAGATGGTCTTTAAATTGCTTGTTTGGTCTGACCAACAAATCAAAATATAAAAATGTAAAACACAACTAATGAGTAGGGTTGGTGGTACCAGCACCATGTGCCCTTAAAGTGACACTGATACCAACTGAGTACTTCATTGATACCCATTACACATGTTGTGCACTTGCTTTATTAGGCATTGTTATTTTGGTAGATACCTTAAAAGATATTCAGTACTGATACTCAGCCCTACTAATGACTGTTTCAATCAAACAGTCATTTTTTATTTATATAAGGCCATATCATAACAAAAGTTTCTCAACATACTTGGATGATGATTACAGGCTGAAATGTTGATGTACATATGTACAAAAATGTTCTTTTAATGAATGTCACTTCAGTTCTACTTTCTAAATATGAATTATCATATGCAGTGTGCAACATGCAAGCACTGTAAAAGGTTAGATATTTTATAGATAATAGATAATAAAATAAAGAATCAAATGATCACAAACTATAACATAACACACATGCTGTTACACACAGACGTGTTATTCAGTGCTTCCACAAGTATGACTGAATTAGACTGATGTTATCAGCAGAACTCTAGTTAACTGAAAGGAAAAGGAGAATGTCAGAGCTGTTCTGAAGCTGCTAGGTGTTTTTCCACGGATCACTTGTGTGTGTGTGTGTGTGTGTGTGTGTGTGTGTGTGTGTGTGTGTGTGTGTGTGTGTGTGTGTGTGTGTGTGTGTGTGTGTGTGTGTGTGTGTGTGTGTGTGTGTGTGTGTTGATGTGTGTAGGTGTAAGCTGCCTGGCTCTTTGTGTGGCTTCAGATGATTGCAAGTCCAGACCCATTGCTTAGTGTGGAGCTGACAGTAATGTGTACTGTGAGTTCAGACTAAGATTTGTTCTTTTTGGACAGAACGCTCAGTGAATAGATTCATACTTGTGTTTGTCTCATCCGGAGGAACAAAAAAAAAAAAACACACGCACAAAAAGAAATGAACCCTGTGTGAGAGAAAGTGCAGACGCTGCTAGTACACTGTCACATGTTGTATACAGCGGTGGGCTACAGGAAGACCCTTAGTGTCTTAGATTCATTCATGTCCTGTAGTGTTAAGTGTGAGGAGCTGCAGGCCATGCAACAAGTGTTTCCAGTTGGACTCATAATAAAGCAAGCAGCAACTACACCTGAACACCTGAAGCCAGTGCAGACGTACCTTTAAGTACCACCGATGATAACTAGATGCTCCAACCGACTCCTGTTTAAAAAGCTTCTACGTTTTTTTCACACTTAATTCATTAAATTAAATGATTGCTCCGTTTATATGATTTGAAGACTCGGACATGCAGGACAAAATATGTGACAACAGAGAACGTGCACTCAGATCACACATAACATATGGAAAATGTGAGTGAGTTGAACGAGTATTTATATGTGAGACACCTGCATCCATAGTCAACAGATAAGAGTTGTATTTTGTAATCAGTCTGCTGTTGGGAAGCTTTGTTAGACTAGATTATCTTTAACTACAGGAAGCAGTAATCCTGCTGCTCCTCTACATAGTTTCACTTTTTTTAGAGGGATTTGTGTTTGATTTGATTGCAAAACATTCTGCGTGTATTTCTACGTGCACTAACTTGCTCTATCCTCATCCTCATATAATATCCATATCAGAGGTCACATTAACCCAATGTATTTCCATCTGAATTAGTTTAAACAGCAATGGAAGAATCTGAATGGCATCCATCATTGTGACAGATTCCACTGAGGCTGATCTACTGTGACTTTAAGTTATTCACACCACTGTCTAGTCGGTGGCCAGCGTGCATATTAATGAGCTGTTATCTAGGCTTTGTCTTTAGTCTCACATGCCTGACCTCGTTTGTTTGGTGGCTTTAGACATCGCGACATGCTGCAGCAAAATGTCTTTAACCCCTTACATGCTGTTCACGTCAAATTTGACCTGTTCTGACATTTGACAGCTGTAAAAACACTCCAAATGACTTTTCCTAATGAAAATATTATGTTTTGTTATACTTTCTGTTACTGTTATACTTTAAACCATTGAGGCTGTTCTGGGTCAAATGATCTCTGTATCTATTGCCATGTGTTTTAGTGAAATGAATAGTTCATAGTTTGAATAAGATAGTAGTTTTTATGATGTAGCAGTGAAGACTGATGGCTCTAATGGTTCTACAATAAACCCCACACTTCCATAAAGTTCTGCTCATTTTACCTTTCACTCTCTCTGCTCTCTGAAACATTAATAAAGATATATTGACACATTTATTGATCAGTTAGATCCACTATTGATGCTTTCTAAACACATCTGTGGTTACAAATTTGGTATAAACACTTTTTCTTAAACCAGATCAAAGCTGACTGAGGATGTAGAATATGAACAGTATGTAAGGGTTAAAAAGAGGCGCACAAACCTCTTCAATTAAAGGGGAACAACTGTGTAAATAAATGATTGAAAAAACAAAAGCTATGAAATATATTACAGGTAATATTAAGCTGAGGTGGATATAGCATATCATCATAATGTAGCGCCGGGCTATTTTTCAACAAAGGCAGTCCCTTCTTTCTCTCAGTCCACACTTTAAGATGATCCTCTCATCAGTGTGTGTGTGTGTGTGTGTGTGTGTGTGTGTGTGGTTAAGGTTGTTTGCGTGTGAGTAGTAAAGTATTAGTGTGTTTATGTGTTATGTGTCTCCAGCTGTGACACACAAAAGACTTCCACTGAGCGTGTGTTGTTTCCAGTCTACTGCACGGACGGAAGAGTGTGTGTGTGAGAGCTGCATCATCTCTCAGCACAGGAACCCAAGACACGTACAAAGACGTAACACACTCATCCTCAAGCTCACACACACACACGCACACACATGCCCTCCCTCTCCCTGCAGACAGCTGGATTAACCTGAGTGTTGGGGACATTGTCAGAGTGGGGCTTGTTTGAAGGGGGTGAAGCAGAGTTCACAGAGCAGTAATGTAAACTCAGAGACTCAGCTGGCTGCTGCTTTCTGCCCAACACACTTTGTATCACTGCTTACTGCATCTTACTATCCATACAGAAAGGTGACATTTGCAGCTTCCTCCAAAAACTTCTAGAAAATTCGATTAGTTTGCTAAATCATGCGTCACGCTAACTTCAGTACATCATCAGCACATGGTTGTGACTTTTGAGGGCTGTTTATCATCACTTCTCCCATCATGTAAAAAGACACAGACGATTTTCTCTCTTTTTTTTTTTTTAATCTCTGCTCTGATTCATGACTGTGGTATCATATGATCAATCAACCACATGCTGAGCTGACTTCATTTTGACATAACCTTGCAAAACATTCATGATATTAAAAGCCTCGGGAATGCGGCCTTTCAAAGACACGGATATCTATTTATTAAACAGCTAATGAAACTACAGTTAGGATCCAGAGTTTTTGCATGAAATGTGCAGGTGACAGAGAGAGGATGAAGAACATATGTAGCAGGACAGGTTCACAACTATTATCTTAAAACAACAGTCAGGAGCTCAAATTGACACTGAAAGCTGTTTTTCTCGTGGTAATCATTCCTGTCAACATGCGTGCACTTTGAAGGCATCTTGTAATAGTCAGTATGAACAGGAGGAACAACTCTTTACAGTTCATATGGACACATGACTGCTGGTTTAACACACAGTTAGTGAACTTCATGTGAACCTATAGTTAAACAATAAATCACTGGTGTTGATGCATGCAGTGTAAATGCTGTGTGTGTATGAGAAACACACAGGTCATGGGTCAGGATTGGGAAAGTGTGCAGTAATCCTTTAATAAGCTGCCAACCTTTGGATGTGTTGGAAGCAGGCAAGTGTTTAGCCTCTGCTGTTCAAACTGATCTCTGATTGCATGTGTACTAATTCCAGTATCGGAAGTATAGGTATACGTAGTGTAGGAAACGTAGTCTGTAAGAAATCTCTGACTCCTCCGTCTCTCCCTCTCTCCATCCAGGTATTCGGGTGTTGGTGGACGCTCGAGAGAAGCTACACATCCCGTGGGGCGACCCGTCCAACCAGCTGCACGGCGACACCATGATGGCGTTCGACACCCGCTCCATGATGGCCCACGGTCACGGCATGGTGGAGTCCAAGGTCTTTCAGCACTACCTGCCTTCCATCCGAGCCCTGTGGGCCGACCAGGGCCTCCAGAACGCCTACGACCGTCGCCGAGAGTTCCAGCTGGTGAGTGTGTGTGTGTGTGTGTGTGTGTGTGTGTGTGTGTCTACTTCAGTTTGACATAGAACAGGGTCCTTGCAGATCCTTAAAAAGTCTTCAAATGTCTTAAATTTAGGTTTTGATATTCAAGATCTAAAAAGTCTTAAAATGAGTTACATTAGATTAGATTTGAGTGTAGTTATATTTGTTCATTTTATGTTATTTATCATTATTATTATCATTATTAGGGCTGTAAACCGACATGCATGGGGGGGGGGGGGGGGGGGGGCGGCGAGGGGGCGGCGAGGGGGCGGCGAGGGCCCGTTCACTGCTGCTTGCAGCTTTTATTATTATTATTATTATTTTATATAAACCAACCCAATTTCAACCCACTATAACAGTAAAATCCTGCTTTTGCATTATTATTTCACAGCATTAATGGTATTATTTTTTCCTTAAAGAGGTTCTTAAAGAAGCTCTTAAAAGTCATTAAATTAGCTCTTTACATAAAGGTCAAAGGGAAATATTAACAATATAACACCAGCATATTAGAATAGAAAAAGGAAAGTAGAGTGGATTTAGTCATATTGACTTATAATGACTCATGTATGAAGTCATCCATCGCCCCCTGCCCTCTGCCGCGTGGTCTCGTCAGCTGTTACCGCTCTGTGCGTGTGACCCAGCAACCCCCCACATCAGCCGAGCGGCGAGTAGGTGAGAGGGCTGTGTGAGGGCACAGACGGGCATTGACAGCACCAGATAAAGAGTCTTCCTCACAGCCAACGGGGCAGAGGCGCAGCTGCCCCAGCGCACACAAGACGGACACAGACGAGCTAATGAAGGGGCTGCTTCTCTCTGCCTCCCAACACCCTTTCCTCCCTCCCTCTCTCCCTCCCTCCCTCCATCACCGCCGCTCTCCTTAACTTTTAGATTAGGAGGCAAGTGACAGGACGCATTAACCAGAGCTCATTCCACCCCAAATACAGTAAAGTTGCTCTAATTGTATTGAACATCCTTTATGTTTACACTGAGATGAGGTAATAAATGTTGCAGTTGTTAATAAATGTAAAAGTTGAGTTGTGGTCTGCAGAGAGATCACCTCACTGTCTGAACTGACTGCTTTCTGATCAGCTGATCTGGTTACTCTTCCCTCAGCAGTTCAATCTCTGGTTATTATAGATATGATCTTTCTATGATGACGATGATGGTGGTCTTGTTGTTTAGCGTTTCTCAGCCTGCCACATCACCTTTTCATCTCAGTGTCTTATCTTCACATAGAATCTGTTGGACGTCACCATGGTTTCCTACACAAGCGCACATCATTGAACATGTGCTGTAGTGTCTTCACACTGGAGTTGTGAGAGATCATGACAGTGCAATATATTTAATGTCATAAAAGAAAAGTGTCATGATGTCAGTTCTTATTATAAGCTATTATGCTGTGATTTGGTGACTGATCAGGCTTCAAAGACTTGGATCTGTTTCTCTAGTCTAGACTAGTTGTATGGGGGAAAAAAGAAGAGAGTAGAGGAGCATGTGTGTGACCCTATTCTGATTCTGCTGAGCTCAACACAACACAGGGTACTGATCAATCTGCAGATTAGTTTCTGCACGAGTCATCTCATTTTGGCTGGTTTTGTTTAATTCAGTCTTCTGTGATAGTGAACTAAATATCTTTGGGTTATGGACAGGTCAGACCAATACTGGATTTTTTAGGGCCGATGCCAATACCGATATAAGACGTGGGGAAAATTATGACATCAATATATCACCCAATAACACTTACATTTTTTTTGCCATGATCCCTTAAAAACAATACAGATAAGTAATAAAGGCCATGATATTTTACCATACGACAATAAAGTTTATTGTATACATTGACATCAGTTCACTGAAACAGTAAACTGCTCACTGTGAATTTAACCATTATAAATAACTATAACTTACTAAACTAATTATAACTAACTAAATAACAAAAAACATGTATGTATATATTAAAGTTGAATTAAGAAAAAGATTAAAATGTACATTAAATGCAGTCCATGTAAGATAATAAAATATCAGCAACCTCGGACAACATGCCAATACCGATATATCTGTGATAGGTCAATATTAGCTGACAATATCAGCTGATTGATAAGACATTTGTGGAGTTAATCTTTAGGAAAGCACTGATCAAAGACTAATGAATTAGTTGCAGCCTTATATGTAATAAAGCCTGGTGTGAGAGAATGATTTCAGCACAGCTCAGCAGGTAGAACACAGCTGCTGTCTGTCACATATAATGTTCAGTAACAAGAAGACAAGAAGTGACTAAACACACTCATGCAATAAGAAATCAGAAGCACAACTGACTTAAATGCTGAATCAATGAATCATTTAACCCTTACATACTGTTCACCAACACATTTGAACCATTTTGACAGTTGAGAGATATAAAACCAACTGTAACATTACTTTTAGCCAGATTTTTCCTAATGTGACCCACAGTATTCATATTTTTGAATTTTTGTGCAGCTGATACACATATTTATATATGCAGAAGTTGGACCTGTGTTTTTTTTTTAAATTGAAAATCAGCATTAAAACATGTTGTATTCAACATATTCTATAAAATGAACCATAAAACAGTGATTATGAATGTCTTTTTTCACACACAGGGATTAATTAAACATTTATGATGGGGAATTTATGAATGTGAATTGGTGTAGTGACTAATTATTAGTCAGAATAGGAACAGTATAAAAGGGTTAGATATTTTTTTAATTATAAAATGACAAAAGTTTTCTGCTTACACCCTCAAAATGGGCTTTTTTTTTTTAAAGATTTTGTTGGCATAGACGCCTTTATTAATCAGTAGATCGACAGGAAACATGGGAGTGGGGGGGGGTGACATGCAGCAAAGGACCTCCGATTGGGATTTGAACCGGGGTCGGCTGCGCATGTGGCATGCGCTCTAACCACTCGACCACCTGTGCGCCAAAATGGGCTTTTTGATTGTTGGTGGGTCAAAAAACGTAAGTCATCACTATACAGACCAATGATTAAATGATTGATCCAGAAGATGTTGAGTTAAATGAATGTATAATGAAAGTAAAGCTGCAGGTCTTCAGGCTGTGTTTAGTGTAATGTTCCACTATAACAGCTTCACACTGTCACTACAGCCACTGTGAGTCTGTTTTGCTCTTCAGTGATGTTGATGTAAGCCACCGTCATTGATATGAGCATGAAACATGGCTTTAATGTTCATCTCTCTCTCTCTCTCTCTCTCTCTCTCTCTCTCTCTCTCCTCTCTCCTCTCTCTCTCTCTCTCTCTCTCTCTCTCTCTCTCTCTCTCTCTCTCTCTCTCTCTCTCTCTCTCTCTCTCTCTCTCTCTCTCTCTCTCTCTCTCTCTCTCTCTCAGGGGGAGTCAGTCAAGTATTTCCTGGACAATTTGAAAAGCTCGGATTGTCGGTAAGTTCCGCCCGCGCTGCTGAGCCTCCGCCAATCACAGAGGCTGGCAGGCAGGATGGCTGATCGAGCAGATGGGTGTGATAGCACTCAGCCCAGTTAGTTGGAAAGAGAAGTGAAACTGTAGTCTTCCTGTCCTCAAACCCTGTCTCCAGACTGTGAACACTCACTATTGCCTCCAAGTAACTGCCTACACCCCCCCTCACACACACACACACACACACACACACACACACACACACACACACACACATGTTTTGTGGTCTCTTTGCGGAGTCTGAGTCTGAAGTTCTGTATATGTATAAATCCTGCTGAAATCATCCCACAGTACAAGAGTCAGGAAATGATTAGTAACAAAGTGCTAATAGTTTCACTGAGCCATTCAGAAACACATTAAGTTGTGGTCATGTGACTGACTGAAAGCCAATGACAATATACAGTTTTATAACATATTTTGGTGGGTTTTTTAGTTGAAAAGATGTAAACATAGCCTATTTTTGATATGCAAGATACACACAATACATAGATACTTTTCATGTTGTGCATTTCATACAATAAACACATCATTGTGGCGTGAGCAAAAGTTAAGGCTCTCTGGTTTCAGATGTTAATCAGCTGGTCAGGTTTGAGGCATCATTAGGAAACATCAGCTGGTGCCAGTTCAAAATCTTTCCTTCTTCTTTCCGAGCTGTTGTGTGAACAGTCAGTAAGCAGCAGCTCCTCACTGTTCAGTAAAGTGCTGGTATGATAGAGAGATCAATCAGACCCCTCATGTGAGTGTAACAAGCAGCAGGAAGGTTGATCACACTGAGCAGTGATGGTTCAGAGATGATCCAACAAACTAAACCTGCTCCCTCATCACACAATCATACATTAGAACATCTACTGAAGAGCTGCAGACTGATGAAGGTTAAATCAAAGTCTAGACATCATCAGTAAAGGCGTGTTTGGAGGAAAAAGAAGTGGCATTAAGCAGCTCTTCATCATGGAGGAGGATGTGTCATATTTGGAACAGGAAACGTTCCAGATTCCACTAAATATCAGTGAATTGTGGAAGCAAACATCACAGTGTCTGTAAAACAGCTGAAGTTTCTATTACAGGATGATGATCCTCAACAGACCTTCCAAATCCACCATGGAGCACCTCAAGAGACCCTCACAGACCCCATGACACTTAAATACAAGTGAACATCTGTGAGATCTTTAAAGAGCTGAGAATGTAAGACAGCTCAACAATATTTCACAACTAGAAGAATGAGAGAAAATTCCAAAATGTAAGAATTAAAAGACTTCTAACTGTTAGAAAAAGTCCCCAAACTTTGCACATGATGCATCTGCATCAATATTATCATTATCATCTGCATGTAGCTCAATAATATTTCACAACTACAAGACTAGTAGACAAATAGTTCAAAGACTTCTAGCTGTTACAAGCTGTGATATCTGTTAGTAGAGTACTGACTGTAAAGTGCTAAACATTGCACATGCCATAATGCAGTTTTTTATTATCATTATTATTATTATTGTTGTTATTATTATTATTATTATTAGTTTGTTCAATTTATGACATGAACTTGCAGAAAATATAGGTAAGTGTAGGTAGGAAACGTTATTGATCCCCCTAGAGGAAAATTCAAAATTGACACAACAGTATTCTTTAAAAGTGATACAAATAAATGAAATAAAATATTACATATAATAAAAACAATCTCCAAATACTATATACAATAAACAATAAATATACAATACATTAGTGTTGTAGGAGGAACTGGGAGCTGTGTTGTTTTACAGTCTGAGAAGAACTGCTAGAACAGCTGTTTTTACATCATCAATTAAAAAAAATCACCAAAGCTTTATGTATCAAGAGGAGCCCAAACTAGTACATACAGCTGCAGGAGCTAAGCAACAGTTTCACTCTGTATCATTCTCCAATCACAGGGCCCTGCAGATCCTTCAAAAGTCTTATAATGTGTGGAATAGTAGAAGTTAAGGCATTACATTTGATTTAAACTGTGATTATTATATTAGATCAGTTTATGTTATTTATCATTATTATTATAATTTTTAGATTATTTTACATAACCAACCAATCAACTTATTAAAAAAAGTAAGAAATAATATAGTGAAACTAATCATTAGTTACAGTCCTTTTATAAATGGCTCCATTAAAACCTAATACAACAGTAAAATCCTGCTTTTGCATTATTATGTATAATTTTTCCTTAAATAGGTTTTAAAAAGCTCTTAAAAGTCATTAAATTAGTTTTTAGTTTTTTTTAAATGTGTACATCAGTGCCTTTTAAAGTCCAACTGGTCAAAAATCTATATAATTGTAATGTAAAGGAAAAAAGAACTATTAAAATGAATACATAAATTCTAACTCAAGTAATTTAGCTTTAAATGTACTTCTGCAAGTGAGCATCAGCAGCTGTATTCAGTATGCAGCACAGTTTTCCAGCCCTGTCCTGTGTGCTGCACTTGATCTCAGTCAGTGTGTAGTCAGGGTGTTGTGAAAGCTCTCCCTCACATTCTGTTCAGCAGTCTTGTTCCTGCTTTCCACACCGGTTCTCTTCCTCTGTGGTGTGAGAGCAGCAACTCAAAAGTGAAACTGCTGTAAAACATATCTGCTGATCATGAGCTGCCATCTGTGTGTATTAATACGAGATCCTGTGGATACCATGGCAACGCATGTCTGGGGATTTTCACTGATCATACCAGAAAGAGTAATCTAACGATCTGTTCCTGTTTATGACATCCGGTCACTAACACTGGTACCTGTCAGGTCATGTGACTTCATACTCCTAACAAGTCACAACTTACAGGTGTGACAGTGAGCTCAGCCTGTTGTTAAATATATTATACACAGCTCTGAGTTGTAGTTGTATGTCTGGAGGATTCTAAGGTAAACACACAAGCAGCTGAAATTCCACCCGACATAACTCACGTCTTTTATTTTGAAATGTTTTCCCCAGACGTTTAAACTGCGAACACATTCAGTCCTAAACTTCCTTGTGTGGATTTCCTCCCTGTCATGTTACTGTAGCTGCTGCTCTTTTCCTGTCCAGCGTGGGCACACACACACACACACACACACACACACACACACACACACACACACACACAAAAAGAACAGATCTTTGGGAAAATATCCGTTATTTGGAAGTGTGTAAGTGTTTGTGTGTGGGCACGCACACGCCAGCGTGGTCTGTGTCAGTAGTGAGTCATCACCTTTGGAATGTCACGAATTTGTGCCAGAGCACGCACACACACACACACACACGAACACACACTTGTCAGTCAATAGAAAATAATGTTATAATCGTTTTTGGTCGCAAATAGGTAAAGTTTCTCTTGTTTCACTTCACTTGGCCAAGCCCTGTCAACACTTAAGATAACTACCCAGCACACACACACATACACACATACTCCGCTGAAGCTCCACATTTGTTTATGCACTGTGGTATTTGAGGAATGTAGTGTGTTAAACAGGGATGTCCCCAAAGCAGCAGTAGCAGCAGAAGTGTGATTTTATCTGGAAAAAGGCAGTTCTGCTTTTTTCTCTTAGTTTTACAACTTGTCAGAATCTAAAGCTTTAAAATGTATCAACAGGATTTAAAACGTATTAATGTTTCCACAGATTTCGGATAACTATAATAAACTGCATGAACCTTGCAGAAAGCTGAATGCAATGCAATGGTGTGTTTTTTTTGTTTTTTTTTCTAGAACTACCTCCCCAGCCAACAGGACATCCTCCTGGCCAGAAAACCCACCAAGGGCATCCACGAGTACGACTTTGAGATCAAGAACGTTCCTTTCAAGATGGTGGACGTGGGCGGCCAGCGCTCAGAGAGGCGGCGCTGGTTCGAATGCTTCGACTCGGTCACTTCCATCCTCTTCCTCGTCTCCTCGTCCGAATACGACCAGGTGAGTCGGACCAGTTATTAAACTCGCATTAAAATTTCACTTTGTCCAAAACAGTCCCAGAAACTAAGGGACAAAATGAGGAAGTAGGAGGCCTTTTCCACTGCGTCAACTTAATAAGTCATGTGGAGTTTCCATGAACTCAAATGTAAACGTCATTAAACGCTGCAGTCGTCATTTCTACGTGCTGTTTGTTTGTAGACTAGTGGAGGAAGTGGTTTAGAGGCAGCCAACAATAGAATGAGTGGTGTTTATATTACAGTAGAAACATCTTGAGCATCCTGGAACGTGTGTGTGTGTGTGTGTGTGTGTGTGTGTGTGTGTGTGTGTGTGTGTGTGTGTGTGTGTGTGTGTGTGTGTGTGTGTGTGTGTGTGTGTGTGTGTGTGTGTGTGTGTGTGTGTGTGTGTGTGTGTGTGTGTGTGTGTGTGTGTGTTATCCAGGAACCTTCTACATTACAAATTTTGTCTCTTTCCTCTGGTTGAAACTCAGGAGAAGTTCCCGTTTCTTGAAGCCTCTTTTTTTTATACTTCTGCATTAAGGGCTGTACACACTGTTACTACGGCAACGTCGTCCGTATGCTTCGTAGCCGTGCCACACTAGAGGCACTTCCTCAAAGGATGTGACTGCACGTCGGAGGCGTGATTGGCTGCATGTGTTTACTGATGCTGGTGGAGGCTGTGCAAGAGTTATGATGGAGAGTATGATTCATGTAGAGATAGGATGTGATTAATATAAACAGGTGAAGAGCTGAAAATAAAAGTAGGTGGCATAGAGGCCGACAGGAAACAGAGAAAGGGGGGGTCGTGACCTGCAGCATAGGTCCTCAAACCAGGGACACTGCCATAAGCACTGGGCTACCAAGACTCTAATTATGACAAGTTTTTAAGATATTCTTAAATTGGTCATCCTGCCAACCTTTATTTGTCACTGAGCCATCAACAGACGAAGAGCTGAAAATAAAAGTAACCTTCATAAATGTTCTGGAAGCATTTCTGTCTTTTTAAAAAGAGGCGACAAGACAGTTGTGACACAGCTGTGCTATGTGAAACAAATCCTCCACTCACAATCAGCTGTGTGTGTGTGTGTGTTAAACATCTGTGTGTGTGTGTGTGTGTGTGTATTGTGCTGTGTGCAGGTGCTGATGGAGGACCGGCAGACCAACCGGCTGAGCGAGTCCCTCAACATCTTCGAAACCATCGTCAACAACCGGGTGTTCAGCAACGTCTCCATCATCCTGTTCCTGAACAAGACGGACCTGCTGGAGGAGAAGGTGAAGCAGGTGTCCATCAAAGACTACTTCCCCGAGTTCTCGGGCGAGCCCACGAGCCTGGCGGACGTCCAGCGCTTCCTGGTGGATTGCTTCCGCAAGAAGCGGCGCGAGCAGCAGCAGAAGCCGCTGTACCACCACTTCACCACCGCCATCAACACTGAGAACATCCGGCTGGTGTTCCGTGACGTCAAGGACACCATCCTGCACGACAACCTCAAGCAGCTCATGCTGCAGTGAGGAAGAGGAGGAGGAGGAAGAGGAGGGGAGGAGAAAGAGGAGGGGAGGGGTGAGTGGTTGGGTGGAGGCTGACAGAAAGTGGGTGTCAAGGTGCCTTTTTTTTTTTTTTTTTTGTCCTTACCCCAGCCAACCCTGCCAGTAGAGCAAGTGGTGTCAGGGTGCCTTTCTTTTTTTTCTTTTTACTTTTTTTTTGGGTCCTTACCCCAGCCACCCTGCCAGTAAAGCAGGTGGTGTCCCCCCACCTGTCAGTCCAACCCCCCTTCCTCCTCGACTTTGAACCGCTCCTCATGTTTTGAACTTTTGACTTATTAAAGCCACCACTACTACCGCCATTCCCCCTCCCCCACCCCCACCCCCACCACGCTTGCTCTCTGCCTTATTGAGCTTGTTCACTGTGACTTACAACAGCCTCCTTTTTGGCTCAGAGCTCCCAATCTCCCTGTGACCCTTCAAACCACTGTAAATGACCTCTAACCCCCCCGCGCGCCCCCCTCCCCCACCCGGTCCATCCCCCGAGATCTTTTCATGGTATTTCCTCCCTACGTGTCGCTCTAATTCACACACTGTCCTTCTTTTTCTATGCTGCTCTGACCACTGTGTTGCTATGGAGGGAGAGGCGGGAGGGTGGAGGGACACCGAGTAACAGGCCCCCCCTCCCCCCACCCCCGAACGTTGCCAGGTTCTTGCCTTCCTCTTCAGAGCTGCTTTTGTGTTTAGTTTTTTGTTTTTTTTCGGTTTTTGCATCTCGCTCTCTGCCGGCGCTCGGTGATGACATCGCTGGGGTGGGGATTTCCTCTGAGAGCAGTTGGAACAGGAAAGAACAGGGCTAACACACACACACACACACACAGATAGGAATTCCTGTTCTTGAAGCCCACTTAATTCTAGTTTCCTAATCATTTTGTTTCTTTTTTTTTTCTAATATATGAATTTATGTACTATGCATTTTTTTCCTTTAACTTATATTTTATAGGGGTTTACACAATTTGTGACTGCTGATGGACTCTGTTACGGTTAATTAAGGGGGGTGGAGGGGAGGAGGGGAAGGGATGTGTGTGTATGGGGTGAGAGCACAGGCACAAACACATAAACCACTTATTAAACTAAACTAATGCTGCATAAAAACAAATTGGGGGGGGGGGGGGGGGCTATGAGTGACACGTGGTATTTAGCTGTTTCTCAGGGCGCATCGTGAACCACTTTCAGTTATTGGCTATTCAGAAGCCTCTGCCCTATCCCTCAATGTCACATGACACATGATTTCACGGCGTCTTTTTCTCTGTAAAGATGGGGGTTTTTTGGGGGGTGCTTCTAAAGCACATTTCCAGCTCTGAACAAAAATGAGCTCATGACACAATCTCCAGCTGTCCCTGACATGTGATGTGTATCTGGATATGTGGTTTGGATAATGACAGCTGATCAGGCCTTTGTCTTTTTACTCCTGTTATTAATAAGCATTGTCATTATATAGAATCTGGATCTCAGTAAGTAAAGTAGACTTGTAAGTAGGTATATGAGGGTCATGTGACTGGTCAAAGCTCTGGCAGGCTACTTTTGTCTTTTTTTTTGTTTGTTTTTGATCACAAGGGAAGCCACATTAACATACACTTGCTAATGTCAATATTAGGATTGGACAATATAACAATATAATATCTATCATGATATTTTATAGTCCTCGATTTTGGATATGGTCATATGGTTCTGTTGTCTGCCTTTATCCACCTCGTCATTATATCCACATTACTGATGATTATTTATCAGAAATCACCAATAGTCATCCCTACAATATTGTCAAAATATCAATATTGAGGTATTGGTCAAAAATATTGTGATAGTTGTTTCTGCCCATATGACCCAGCCCTAGTTTATACTGTAGGAAGCAGAAAGCCACTGTAGGAGCTTAGCGGCCATTTGTTTGACCGGTAGCCTGAAGGGGTGAAGTCAGGTGAATGGGTAGAAAGCAGATGTGTTAGTCCATACACACATCATCATTATTATTATTATTATTATTTTTATTATTATTATCATGTCCTCATCCAGATACAGATCACATGTTACTCCCAGGTGGAAATGGAGTCTATAATCTGCTTTACATTGAACAGATTTTTTATTTAGCACAATCATTCATCAAGAATTCTCTTTGCAGTGGGAAAGTATTAAGAAAGTTATGAAAAGCAGCTGCTGACACAGCTGTGTGTGTGTCTGTGTGCAAACAGACAGTCAAAGTAAAAGCAGTGTGCTGAGAGTAAACTGTAAATGTATATGTATGTACAGTGTCCACGTGGATCACAGCTGGATGGCAGAGCTGCACACTGAAGTGAATCAGACATCATCAATTCAGATCAAACCCCTCTGAGTCCATCAGTATGTACATGCTGTTATTTAAAGTTGGAGATGCAGATGTGTCCTCTAATGTAATTTAACCCTCACATACTGTTCATATTCTGACTTACAATTAGTCTTTACACCAATTCACCATCAGTCATTAATAAATGATTGATTAATCCTTCTGTATGATTAAAGGGACATTCACAATCACTGTTTTATGGTCCAGGAGAACATTTGAGCACATTTGAATGCTGATTTTTGAAATATTTTTTTAATCCAAACGGGTCATATTTGTACATTTGCATATATAAAAATGTGTATCAGCTGCACACACACAAAAATATGCATTTTATTTCTCTGTTTGTACACTGTGGGTCACATTAGGAAGAGATACCCCCTGAAACAAATGTGTCTGTAATGGTGTTTTTCCAGCTCTTAACAGTATGTAAGGGTTAACGTCAGTAGAGATGCAGATGTGTGTTCTAATGTAAGCATCATGTTGGTTAAATGTGGCGACTGAAAATGAAAGTTGAAATAGTCAAATAGCCTTAATGTTAAACATGTGATTTGGTCCAGGTTCAAAATGGACACATTTCTACTGAAGCCCTGCACACACAAACACACACATATACACACACACAAAGAGGCTGGAAGCTCTTCTTTTATTTTCCTCCCTCCTGTCTTTAAGTGCCGGGCTTGCTTTTATTCTGAAAGGTACCTGTTACAGCTGTCCCTCTCTCCCTGTCCACACATCCTGAAAAACAAAAGGGATAAAGCCAGCCTGTATGTTACTAATGAAGCTGAGCAGTCTCTGCTCTCACTGTGTACAGCTTTGTGTACAGTTCACATTGTTCTCTTAACACCTTTTTTTTTTTTCTAAGAAGTCTAATGTATCATATTGTATCCTCTCACACCCACTTCACCCTCCTTCTCTAACAGCTGATGTAACTCCACACAGATGTGTATGTATGACTGAGTGTTATTTCTTTTCATTTCAATATGTTGCACTTGAAAGTACAGCAGGCATTTGACTGCAGTGTTTAAGACGTTAGACAGTACCACCGCTCAGCTTCCTCCAGATGTGTTTGAACATGTGTCTTCTCTGCTTCATGCTGACGCCTCAGTGTTTGTACATGATAGAAATGTTACAGAAGTCCTGATTTTTATTGAGCCGTTTCATCTCCACAACTTTTCACTTATACACGTCTCTACAGCTGTGTTATACTCTACTTTTCTAAATGCTAATGGCAGCTAATCACTGGAAAAAACTGAATTACAACCCGTTTTAGCTATTTTACTCTTCAGCCAGTCTAACAGCATCACTCCATCTTATCCCTCATCTACTCTCACTGTATTCCAGCTGTGATCAGAACACACTAGAAGCAATCATTAATAAGTAAAATACAGTTGTTGCTCATGTCCTCTCAGCAGTAGCAGCCTCCTCATCTCTTTTCAAATTAAAACTCTAAAAGAGTGACACACATGTTACCATGGTGCTATGAATGATAGATGACTATTACAGATGATATGGAACATAAGAAGTAACTGCTCATTTAATAACAAGAGGACGAGACATGCAGTGTTATGTTACTACAAGATTTTTAAAGGCTTGCTTCTTTACTACAGATGTTAAGTTTTTTTTAGGACAGCCTACATCCCCCAAAAATGATAATGTGTACAGCAGCACACTGTATTTTCTTTCTTCAGACTTGCAGGGAAGGAGAGGAAAAACCCCTAAAAATCCTCTAAGAGAGAAAAATGTGAAGAGCAGCAGAGGAGCAGCTCTGGGTTTCTCCCAGCAGCAGCTGACAGGAAGTACTGAACCTGACAGCACTTCTACAACATTTGTAGTAGCCTCTATTGGTTCAGACAGGTTTTTTTGTTAAGTGTAGCTCTAGCTGAAAAGCTGGCACATATAAACACCATGTGACCTTCAGCTCCACCACTGTCACATGATCAGCAGGCTCTTCCTTTAAGTTCTCGTATTTCTGCTTTATTCCAGTTTTCAATCAAAAGGTGTGTTCCTCTTTTTTTTCGGCCCACATGTGAAGGATGACGCTGTTTTAGACAGGCTGCAGTTGTGAGAGGACATAGAGCGTAAACACACACACACACACACACACTCTGATAGACATTATGTTCATCGGCTACTAGATTTTCTTTAGACACATCAGAGCTGCTGTGTTCCTAACAGCTGCAGCAGGGTTAGACTTTACTTCCTGTCCTTCAATTTAAGGCGTGTCAGCATGGAGTAGAGTGTGTGTGTATGTGAGAGTGTGAGTTTGTGTGTGTGTTCCCATCTCTAAAAAAGAGGAAGCTGAGCAGCGGGACCGTCTATCAAAAAGTTTGGTGAATTCCTCAAAACTGCATCAGCGTAATTCTGCCTCCGTCAGTCTGTGTGTGTGTGTGTGTGTGTGTGTGAGAGAGACACACAAACACACTGTGTCCTGTCTGCTGCTGCTTGAACAGTGTAAAGCTGAAGCCCAGCAGAGGCCTCTTTGTCTGGATTCAGACCGTTGTGTCATGTAATCACTTTATGCACTCTGAAGAAAGCCTGTTGTTACACACACACACACACACACACACACACACATAAATCATGAAGTCACACAGAACAGGCCTATACTGCTGAACAAACTTGTTTTTGAGTATTTTCACACAGATTGTATGTTGTGTGAGTGATGATGTTCAGCTCTGTCATCGTTCCTTTCACACACACTGTGTGAGGTGATGTCACACTTCTAAGATGTGTAGTCAGCACCAAAAAGAGCCACATCCTTCCAAACCTGCTTTTTTTAAACAGTCTTCCCACGTGGAGAGAAACAAATGAATATATGAGTCAGTATTTGAAGGAGAAAAGAAGAAAAAAGTTCATGTTATCTTCTGAGTTTATAAGTAGGGTTAGTAGTGTTTGGGATCTTTCAGCCTCATGTCACTGTCTTCTTCTGTGAATGGAGCTGGCTCAGGATTCTATAGGTCTATAGGTCACATGACGACACCTGAGCCAGCTCTAGTCGCCGATGAAAAACGCTCAAAATATTCATACGCCGCGAAAAGTGTTCATTTGAGCGTATTTTGTTACATTTTTTGAGATCAAATCCAGATTTCTAAGGGAAAGGTCACAACTCTGCTTTTTTTTCCTTCTTTTTTTTTATTTCCCAAGTGCTTCTAACACTCACAAAAACAGACAAATGATGCTGTTTTTAATCCCTTTGGAAGAGGGGAGGGCGGGAACACTTTAACAGCACTAGTGTTGCAAATGAAAACCTCCTCCTGTCTCTGTAGTCTCACACATCAAGCTTCGCACATCTGGGAACATGTGTACGAAGATGTCTGATGTTCAAAGTGGGAATAAAAGTGAGAAAGAGAAGAAGTCAGAAACCTTAAAGTGGCTTGTGGGCGCTGTTAGAAGCATACTGAGGCCTTAAAGTGTCCACACACACACATATACACACCTACACACACCTACACACTGCCTTAAATCTTTAGCTGAATAGAAAACCAGTTTTTCAGCCTGTAAGTACTGCTGCTGTCCATCTGCAGTCAGCGCAGTCACAACACGTTCACCTCCTGCCTTCCACACCTCATTATTACAATTTGTCACCGGTGCAGAGAGAGGTGTCTCCTGCGCCCCCCTCGCTTTAGGATGAGGTGCAATGATCCGGGGGGTTTTCTGAGGTCGGCCTAAGAGGGCTCGTTCGACGTCTGCTGCAACGAACCACGTTTTGTTTTATGTTTGCCTTTCTAAAATCTCGGATACTGTGTTTTGCACTCTGCGTCGGTGCAGACTGCGTTCTGTGAATATGACTTGTAATGCTTCATAACTGAAAGGAAAGCAGTTATGTTAATGTGTATTCAGTAAGATAATAGTGAGAGAAACCCAGTGTGACCTTTACATAGTTCAAACTATGCAACAGCAGCACTGCTCCACAGCCATGACTCCTTATTGTATTACTTTTAAGATGAAAATAATGATGGTCTGACTCGACTGATGATTCTTTTAATACCAGTGTCTTATAGAAATGTGTCTGTAATCACATCAGGAAAAAGAAATGAGTGAGTGATCTGCCAAATATACTGATGCTTAGTGCCTCCTTTTTCCGAGCTCTGCCTCTACTGTCCAATCATGTTATATGTTGTGTAATAACTGTAAAAATTGTGACCACACAACAAAGTTCTGTGTCCTCATATCTGGTAAATCAGATTGTTTTTTTTTTCTGCCCAGTTTTTGGTATTTTTCACATAGAAAAGCTTTCAATGTACAGTCTAACTTATGCTGTCTTACCCTTCTACTCTCCTAAATAAAGCCAACTGTTTTCTAAAAAGCCTTGTGTGTGTGTGTGTGTGTGTGTGTGTGTGTCCTGCTGGCACAAATACTTATTCAAGCACTAAAAAGTATTCATCTGCTGCTGCAAATGTAGTTGAGTTTGTTGAAAAGCTGCACTTTTACCTCTGAGTCCTGTTACGAGCTGCTCTGGAGCATTTCCATTATTGTGTGAGAACTTTATTAAAGTTTAACTTCTAATGTCAACTTTAAAGCAAACACTGAGGGGAAGTCATTAAAGTGCTCTGAAAGAAAAAGGAAAGGAGCATAAAAATGTTAGGCAGCATATCCACAATTATGTAACTCCTGCAGCAGGAATAGTGAAGATTTGACACTATTAGTCTTAAAGCTGTAATCATTCCTCCTGTTCATACTGAATATTAAAAGATCTCCTTCAAATGTGCTTTCAATGGAAGTGATGGAGGACTAAATCCACAGTGTGTCCACACACTCATTTCAAAGTAGATGATCAGCTTCTATGAGTCTTCATCAGTGTGAGTTATTCATATCAAGTGATATCTGACACATTTAAAGTCTTTTTAACATCAAATTCCCTCTTGAGCTGTGGTTAGCCCCTACATCAACCGTTGAAGTATAGTAAGATGAATATAGATTAGATTATTGTATAAAGTAAACATTCTTCTTGCTTACTATAAATTAATCTGCGGTGCTCTGTACTGTGTATACACACACGAATACACACGCTTGTCAATTGTTTTCTAACGGTGGAGGGACGGACGGAGACCTGGTGGAGACCTGGCGGAGACCTGGCGGAGACCCGGCGGAGACCCGGCGGAGGAACAGACGGAGACCCGGTGGAACAGACGGAGACCCGGTGGAGACCCAGCGGAGGGGCAGACAGAGACCCGGCGGAGGGCCGGAGAGTGAAGGCGGACGCTGCTCTGCTGGAGTGTAACATCAGCTCTGCTTCACATAAACTGTAACGTTACCTGCTGACATTCAGCTCACTGTCTAGTTAGTCAGGATATGTTGTTGTTGTGATGTTAGCTGTAAAGTAGCAGAGTTGTTACTACAGCTGTTCGACACTCCACACATCTAAGTCTGTTCTCTGTGGGGATTGGGCTCTACCAGGTTTTTGCCATCTCAATGTGTATCTGAAATGTGGAGACTATAGGGACCAGTGTGTGGGTGTCAGAAATGCATTTCTGCTGTTTACGGATGCTGTGGTCCTGCTGACTTCTTCAGACCATGTAATACAGTGACAGTCAAAAGCTTAGACACATTTTAGACAATTTCTAAATCAAGGGAATGGGTAGGTCTGTCCAAACTTTTGATTGGAACATCAGCAGTAATGTTGTACCAAACTGGACTGCTTGTGGTGAAGGAGCAGGGCCTAAAGGCTCACGATTTACTGATCAACCTATGTTTTAAGCTTCAATCTATGGTTAAAAGCTTTGGTTAATGACCAAAATAATGAGATCAAGAATATATGTGGCAAAAATTGTTTCCTTCATAGGGTGGTTAGATTCACCCTCAATGCTAAAATAAAGAACTGTGTGAAGAGCTCAGAGTAGCACCATTGCACCTGTCTATTGAAATGATGGAGTGTATTTTCTTGTTTCAGGGTTGACCATGGAGAGCGATGTTTGACACCAGGCTTAAGAAACCGGGACCGATAATGACTGCAGGCTGGGAAGGAATGACAAGTCTTGGGCTCTGTTTGCTTCTGATGGTCTTTTCTCTGCTTGGCACAATGACAAAGCAAAGACTGTCAACATCCCACCCTCTGTCCAGATTAACAGAATAGGAGTATATCTTGACGGTCATATTGGCATCCTTCCTTTCTATAGAGTCTCCTCTGACACATTGATCCACCTCCACACCTTCCACGCCACATTCACTGAACCGCTCTACCCTGAGTTTGGGTTCAGGTATGGATCTGCAGTGTGTTTGTGTAAGCTGTCAGAGGGAGAGCAGTCTGGAAACATGACAGGGTAATGGCAGAGGTTGACGATTGACAAAATGAGGAAAAACCACAATAAGCTTGGGTGGTGGTTGATGAGTGTCATAATTCTAATATTGTGTGTTAATGGGATTTCTTTCTGATCATGTGTTGTAATTACAGTTAAGTGTCAAAACACTAGTCATAAATCAGTTCAGTCCTTTTGCATTTTTGTGTTATCAAAAAACAGACTGGTGTTTAGAGATGTATCACTTTTCAGGATAAATAGGACAAATGTTACTCTTTAGGTTTCATTCTTTGGTCAAATTGAGCAAAGTTTTCAACAAATTCCACAAAGGAGGTCCAAACCAATAATGAATTAATGCATTGTTATGTAGCCTGTCATATAGCCACCGTTGGTCAAACACTGAATGCTCCCTCACCTCAATAGGTCTTGAATGCAACCCCAGGCTTGGCCCAGCCTCTAATCAGGGCAAGGTTATTTAAGACACCTTTGTTCTTCCTTTTCTGCTGGCATGTGTTCTGGACAGAGGTCGGTAGGCTGAGATATAACTGCCAGAAGTTCTAGTTTCTGAGTGCTAACTTTGGTTTTCTATGCTTAGTTTCTCTGTTGGTGTCTCCAGCTCGTAGACCCTTTTCCCTACTATGGTGGAAAGTGGTGCCTGGACAGTTTGATTCTATTGTGTATGCAGGTGGCTAACTAACTCTGCGTCTCTTTTTGTAGGACGCCATCTGCTGCTGCCTTTTGCCTGCCCTTTTTAGTACAGCCTTATAAATATTGGAGATTAGGACCAACTATTTTTGTTTAACCTTTGTAGTTGTTTGTAGTTTTATTAGATTTAGTGGAGTTGTGGGCCAGTCTGCTGGGATAGGTTTGTCCCTCTGGTTGAGGTCCCTCCACAAGTGAGTATATGTTAGCACACCTAGAGATCTGCTAGCCCCAGTCCACTTGTGTTTTGTTTTTCTAACTATTTGTAATAAAATACTTTTACATTTTTAATCATTTACTTTTGTCAGCTTATTCTTGAAAAATGTATTAACTATTTTGGAATCACTGACTTTCATGTACCATAATTCATTCTCCAGTGGTGTAGTTGGTGTATCACATCTAGTCACTTTCAAACCATTAGCACTGTGTGTACAACGTACAGCAGTTAATTTTGGATCCAGTCCTGCTGGAAATAGTCCAAATGCACCATTTCCTTATTAGAAACAAGTAAATGTATTTATAACACCTCATTTAGAGTTACATCTTCAACCAGTGTGCTTAAAGTGCCAGTTATATTTGGTAAAACTGTCATTATGATCCAACAGTAGAATCAAAACCAGAGCCTGACACTTCTACATGCCTCAGACTGTGCAATTTCTGGCTAATCCAGTCTGTTGAATACACTGATAATAGTCAAATCTGGAAAAAAAAGAACCTGATATAAACCAAATAGTAGTTGCAGATTTTTCCAATTTTATTCAACCATCGGATTGTACATTCCAGTAAAGTTGATGTAATCATTGTTAGTTTAAATTGCATCCTCAAGGACTTCCGGTGCGACGCCATGTAGGGACGACACGAGGTGACAGAGCTTGATACCAGACACCTGTCAATAAGGCTTTTGCTCGACTTCATAACCGCATTTTCACGGCTCTCATGACTGTCAAAGTCTCCAGGTAACCGCTAGAGTTACCTCCAGAGTACCGCTAAGCCTTCCTCTGACCAAATTATGGTTGACGTCATACAAGCCATACGCGATCTAAAAAAACCTGGCCAGGATCGACCAGATGGCAGAGGCACAGAGTACGGAACTACATACTCAAATTGAGGTACTGCAGAGTGAGTTTAAGAAGGCTAACGAGCTAGCCGAGGCCCGCTGTGCAGTGCTGGAGGGACACGTGACCCACCTGGAGACGGCGGCCAGCGACCAGTCGGACACAACTACCGCGTTGGTACAGGAGGTGACTTGGATGAAGAAGGAGATCATAACGCTGAAAGATAGAGCCGAGGATTTGGAAGCAAGGTTGCACAACCTGTTGCGCTCCTGCAAGGGCATTCGCTTTGGGCTGTGGTACCCCGCGGATCTCAGGATCACTTTGGAAGGTGGGACCCGGGTGAGCTTCAAGGATCCCAACAAAGCCAAAACGTATGTGCTGAAAAAACTGGTTACTGCGGCTGACTGATGCCACTTTGGTGAGATCACATCCACTTTTACATGTAGGTTACTGTATGATGCAAGCAGCACTGATACTGACATTCTATAGCCAAGAATAACATGTAACATGTAGGTCACTTAATGTCAGCTCTAATATGTAAACAGCCTCTCTTGTAACATATAGGCTGGATTGTTATGGGTTTTTTTTTTTCCTCTTCTCTCTCTCTCTATCCTGGCTGATCTGATCATTCATTATGGCATATTACCTCTAATTTGAGCATTGAATCAAAGGTTGGCTGCTCTATTTTGTAATTAATTTTTTTCTACAATCAGAGTTTTTCTCTCTCATCTTTTTCTTTAAATGCACATAATAGAAAAGCAGCCACTGTCATTTTGTTTTGGACTCATATGAATATTCAATGCTACAGTATTATTTTCTGTAGAGGTCTGACTTGGTCTATTTCATGCAGTCTATTTGTATTTATTTGTTTATTTTTTTGGAAGAGCTATCATAATTGTTCACAAATAGTTCTGGTTATAGCTCTGATACGCATGGTAAGCTAGTTAGTAGAGTATAGTTTGGAAGTTACTACTGAGAGGAACAGAGCTTGTGCTCTGCACTGTTAACTGTTCAGTTAGGTGTTTAAACATTTTTTGTCTTCTATGTTTGTCTATGTGTATGTATACCTTACCCTCTCCCCCACACTGCTGTGCTGTGCAGTGTAGAAACATAACATGTGCCTATATACTGACCCCTGGTGATCCTAAAGCATGGCAGGACTTATTCATTCTGATTGACCCACTGAAAAATGGCAGCAACTAATACTAAAAATAGAGAGGGTGCTGTCACAAAGATAACCAGCTGGAATGTCCGTGGTCTTAATAATTTAATTAAACGCAACAAGGTTTTTTCTCATTTGTCAAAACTGAAAACTGAAATAGTTTTTCTACAGGAGACCCATTTGCTAAATAATGACCAGTCCAGGCTTTGCCGGGGGCAATTTACTCAGTTGTTTCATTCAGATTTTAACTGCAAAAGTAGAGGTGTGGCCAATCTGCTCCACAGAAATGTACAGTTTGTCAAATCCCATGTCATAAGTGATAGAAATGGCCGCTATATCATTGTTCAAGGAAAATTGTATGATATATCAGTGGTGCTCGTCAACATTTACGCTCCGAATTGGGACAATGTTCAATTCTTTACTGCTCTTTTCTCATCACTCCCAGACTTAAATTGGCATAAATTAATAATGAGTGGCGACCTCAACTGTACCTTAAACATCAAGTTAGATCGCTCCAAACAAACGGGTACACTGAGCAGGTCTGCAGGTTATATAAACTCCTTTTTACAGACATATAAGATATTAGATGCCTGGAGGTTCAAAAACCCAACATCCCGTAAATACTCTTTTTTCTCACCTGCTCATCAGTCCTATTCGAGAATAGATTATTTTCTTTTGGATGAACAGCTGATTCCCCTACTTAAGTCAATTGAATATGAGACCATGGTCATTTCGGACCACTGCCCGGTGGTAATGGATATCAGCTTTCCTGACAATATAGCCCCTCAGCGAACATGGCGTTTTAACCCTCGTCTCTTGTCTAATCAAAATTTTGTTAAATACATATCTAATCATATTGATCTATTTATGGAAACCAATCAAGACCCACAGATAAGTAAAGGCTGCCTATGGGAAACATTAAAAGCCTATCTAAGGGGAATAATAATATCCTATACTGCCAGTGCCAACAAAAAGAACGCGAAATGTCTTTCAGAAATAGAGATGAGGATCTGCGCTATTGATCAGGAACATTCATCGACACCCTCTGAAAATCTCTACCGGGAAAGAATTTCTCTTCAAACTGAGTATGACATTATAATGACTGACCATGCCGAGGACTTACATCGAAAATCACGTTTAAATTACTATGAATCCGGAGAACGCGCTAGCAAGCTCTTAAGTCATCAGCTTAGGCAGTCTGCTGCGACAAATTTCATTACTGAAATTGGATTAGATAATGGCGGTAGCACCACAGAACAAAAAAGTATTAATAAACAATTTCAAGAATTCTACAAAACCTTATATAAATCTGAAGCAGGGGACGACACTCTATTTGCTGAATTTTTCAATAATTTAGATATGCCGTCTCTAGACCAAAACAGTATCAACGCACTTGAGAAACTACTAACACAGGCTGAAATTGAAAGGGCCATTAAAACATCTAAATCCGGGACGTCGCCCGGCCCTGACGGCTACCCTATTGAATTTTATAAAGCCTGTCTATCAAACTGGTGCCACTTCTATGCGAAGTATACGAAGAAGCCTTCCAAAGGAAAACTCTACCCTTAACGATGATGCAGGCAACTATATCTGTTCTTCTCAAAAAGGGTAAAGATCCGCTAAAATGTGACTCTTACCGACCAATTAGCTTACTCTGCTCTGATTATAAAATCTTAACAAAGACCCTTGCAGCGAGACTTACCAACCATACACAATATAATCCATAGAGATCAGACAGGCTTTATGACTGGCAGGCAACTAGCTGGCAATTTACGTCGCCTCTTTAACATACTATATACGCCGAACGACAGTCGCACGCAAGAGGTACTAATATCATTAGATGCACACAAAGCCTTTGACAGGGTGGAGTACAATTATTTATTTGCAGCTCTTAGAAAGTTTGGATTTGGACAGAAATTTTGCAGCTGGGTAAATCTTTTGTATTCTAATCCACAGGCTTCTGTACGCATAAATAACCTTATATCAGACTATTTTCCGATTTTCAGGGGTACAAGCAGGGCTCGAAATTAGCACTCGCCACTCACCATTTGCGATCCAAATTCCTCAATTGGCGAGACAGATTTTTAGATAGATAGCTAGGTAGCCTACCGCAGATTAGATCATGTGAACTGTTAACTGCACAGCAGCATTTGGATCCTTATAAGGTTCCAAACTTGTCTAACCTCTGCATGAATCCGCGTTTATATATTTTTTTTTTATTGATGTCACCTCCGGGACTCCATAGTAGTACACATTCTAGTGTTTTTTTTTCATATCAACTCGCGGGAAGATTAACAAAGAACGACTAACACAACCATAGTAACGAGAGAGAAGTAGCCTATACGATTTATTAATTATTATTATTATTATTGTTATTATTATTATTATTATTATTATTATTATATATTATAAGTATGTGGCGATTTATTGCGGGGGCTCAACCGCCAGCAAAAAAGATCAAGAGAGTGGCGTGGGAGGATGGAGAGGAGGGAGAGGGAGACCCGGCTAACATTAGCGGCGAAATGCCGGTTCCCCCGCCGACATCAAAACCAAAGCCTATAAGAAAATTCAACCAAAAGTGGTTTCTCAACCAGGCCGGTGGGAAGAGAACGTGGCTCCACTACAATGAAGGAGTTATGTTTTGTAGTGTGTGTCGCTCCCACGCAAAGGAGAAGAGTCGCGGGAATGCCTTTGTTGTTGGCTGCAAGTCGATGAAAATCGAGAGCGTCATTTCCCATGAGCAATCCGCCTGCCACCGCGATTGCACAGCGATCTTCAAAGCGAAGTCCGTGCCCCTGGAAAAGGCGGCCCCCGTCCAAGCCCTGATCAAGCTGTCAGATGGCAACAGGCAGAAGATGAGCCTTCTTTTTCATAACGCACACGCCATCGCCAAGCAGGCTCGCCCCTATACGGACTACGTATGGATGTGCACGTAAGTCATTATGTTCATCTTCTTACTCACTACTACATCAACAGGCAACAGCACATACTTACTTTTTAACCTCTTAAATTCCAGGGTCCCCCAATTTGGGGCCGCAAAAGGCATAAACCGCTGCCCTAATTATGTAGAAATACAGTCATGCTGCACATCAAATTAAACAGGAGAAACTCCGCTACAAGCACATATAAATGGCCATTTTGGAGAGTTCACCTAAGCAGTCTGTACTAAAGCCTCTGTTTTTAGAGAATATGTAGAGATAATGGTCACACATTGTGCTATACTTTGATTTAGAGTTTTAGCTTCATCCTCATCACTTCAAAGAGATATTCATGAAAATGTGTGATTTTTTTTAAGGCGGAAATTAAATGTCATTTATGATTGATTTACTCTGAGCCAGTGACATAAATACTGATACTTGCACATCTGAACACATTTCACAAGTGTTCCCTTTATTATGACACCAAAATTATTCAAATAGACCTTGTAGATGCAGATATATACAGTACTCTATTCATTTTGGGTATGTCATTTTCAAGCAGAAACCTAAAAAAGAGTCTAGAGAACATTTTGCTATTCTAAAGTCGATTTGTTTTGATGTTTTGCTTCCCTCTTTTTACAGTTTGGATGAGAAAAAGGGACTGGCTGTGGGGAAGACATACAGGAACGACAAAGCATGTAGACTGTTTACATTGCTCAAGCCGAACGAGAACAGCTGACCAAAATGATTCAACAAGCCAAATTTTGCTTGGTTATGGTTGATGGTTCAGCTGATGGTTCCGTGAAGGAGGAGGAGATGGTTTATGTTCGGGTCTGCAAGGAGGGGAAGGTAAGAAAATAGCCTACATAATAAGAAAATTACACACAAAAAACATAAGAAAATGAAGACACCATGTAATGCAAGTCTATCAAGTATGTGTAATTAAATCAAATCATTCATTCAAGGTGGACGTCAAGTTTGTCGGTGTGGATGCAGTGGAGAAATCCGACGCTGCCCACATCACCCAGGCTGTGAAGACCCAGATGCAGACTGTCTGCAAGGAATGGGAGGACAAGCTGATAGCCTGTGCTACAGACGGTGCTGCAGTCATGACTGGGGAGAAGACTGGCGTCGTCACAAGGCTGAGAGGAGAGAAGAAGGGGTACATTTTGGGTGTGCACTGCATGGCTCACAGACTGGAGCTGGCCTACTGTGACGCCATTAAGGGAGAACCCATGTACAGTAAGGCAGAAGAGCTACTCAGTGGACTGTACACCTTTTACCACACAAGTCCGCTCAATAGAGCAAATATAATAAAAAGCTTTGAGATCTGTGGCCAAAAACCCCTAATGCCCACAAGAATTGGGGGGACCAGATGGGTGGGTCACCTTCTCAAAGCACTTGACCACTTCTTGCGGGGATACAGAGCAATCATGTTACATCTTGAGCAGGTAATTGCCATTTAAAGATTTAGATGATAATGTAATTTGTACTGGCAGCATATTATATATAAATCATTAAATTACCATTATATAATTAACTTCTATAGAATACAGGCAGCATTGTTAATATTTAAGGACGGTATATAAACATATATTTGTGTATGTGTATATTTCAGATTCAGTCTCCAGATTCAGATGGGGTTCGGGGAGTGGCGCAGGCAAAGGCCAGGAAGTTTTATGCCTCTGCCAGGGACAGTTCCTTGCTGTCGTTCTTGGGCTTCCTCCATGATGTCCTCACCCATCTGAGTAGCCTGTCTGCTTCTCTGCAGACCTCTGCCATCACTCTGCCAGATGCTCATGCCTCCGTGGTGGCCACCCAAGCCTTGCTTGAGAAGTACCAGACCAGGTGTGTCACTGGCTAGTTTGTGATCTTTGTGTGACTAAACTTTTCAGTCAATTATTTAACTCATAGTTCAATTATTTGACACATATTTGAGAAAGAGTGCCTGTAGTATCCACTCACTTACTTCCATGTCCATTTTCTTTGTTTTGATACAGGTCAAAACAGATTGGAGATGCACCCTTGAACCTTCCTCGCTGTCAGATCTACTTATGATCCAGCTGAATTCACAAGGTATAGATATGTACGACCCCTCTGCAACCCTTAATCTGTGGCACACAGACAGCATCCGAAGAAGAAGGCCAGACTTCATGGCAGGAAACAAGAGAAAGGACCAGTGCTTCACCAGAGGTGAACTGTCTGAGTCTGACTCTGAAGAAGAGTCTGGAGAATAGTGAACACTGAAGAGAAGATGGACCAAACAGGAAGGAAGGAACAGTCAAAAGAGATGGGGTCAGTTTGACCTGGGAGGACGACGCAAGGGTTAAATAGTTTATTGTTTATTGTTTATTTGTTGTAGTCTTAATAAGACAATAATAAAAAGGTTGTTTGTTCTTAAATTCACTTGTTCGTTCTCATTTGAACATTTTTATCCAGCCCAGAATACACCTTTTTATTTATACAATACATACACCTGCTGCATTATAGAATATACAGACAGGACAGGATCAAAGTGTTACTTTGGCGTAATGCTATTTATTCCTCCATAAATGTAACATTTAAAATTAAGAAGGCGACTACTAAAATTAAATTTTACAAGAACACATTATGCAATCTCATTTTCCACCAATATTATAGTAGTACACTATTGAATGATAACCTTTGTAGCCTATAGAAAAACAGGATGGCTGTAAAATGGTACCACGATGACTGCTGTATTATACTAGTGATGTCGAAATACAATAGTAAATCAACATTTTGGTTATGGCTAGTAAAAAATCTGGTTGGCTAGTAACTTTTTTCATCTACTAGCCACTTGGCTAGCAGATGAAAAAGTTAATTTCAAGCCCTGGGTACAAGACAAAGGTGTCCCCTGTCGCCCCTATTGTTCAATATCGCTGTTGAGCCTCTGGCTGTCTCCTTGAGGGAAAATACTAGCTTATTGGGCATAGACCGATGCGGCCTCAACCATAAACTCTCATTATACTGTGATGATCTCCTTTTGTACCTTTCACACCCAGATACATCTATACCTGTGGCATTAGACCTTATCAATAAATTTGGAGTCATTTCTGGTTACAAAATAAACTTTTCAAAGAGCCTAATTTTTCCTATAAGTGTGGCTGCAAAGCAGAGGCCTCTTGACATGTTCCCCTTTAAGATTACATGCGACTCCTTTAAATACTTAGGTGTACATGTTACTGAGATTCAAGGATCTTTTTAAAAATAACTTTAAAGTGGAACTGGACAGAACTAAACAAGACTTGACAAGATGGTCGTCCCTTCCATTATCGTTGGCAGGAAGAATTAACTCCGTAAAAATGGCTATAATGCCACGATTCTTATTTCTTTTTCAGACGATCCCCACATTTATTCCTAAAGCATTCTTTACTGAAATTAATAAATACATATCCACCTTTATATGGAACAGAACTGTACCACGAATTAGGCAAACTTTTCTAGAGAGGCCCAAGGAAAATGGGGGTTTAGCATTACCAAACCTAATGCACTATTACTGGGCAGCTAACCTTCATGCCCTTTCATATTGGACATCTAACATCCCTGAACATGAGGCACCAGTATGGTTACTTATGGAACAACACTCTAGCTCCCCCAACTCACTGGCTGCCTTGGCGTGTGCTCCGATGCCGATTAGCAAGCGCTATCGCACGAATAATCCAATAATTGGGAACTCCCTCCGAATCTGGTCACAATTCAGGGTACATTTTGGACATAAGAAATCACTTCTATTAAGTCCCATCATTGCCAACCCCTTTTTTCCTCCCTCTCTCATAGATCCAGCATTTAAGTTGTGGAGAAGTAGAGGTCTCATATGTGTAAAGGATTTCTTTAAAGATGGCCATTTTTTTTCATTTGACTATCTAAAGGTACGTTTTGGCATTCCAAACACCCATTTCTTCAGATATCTGCAGATTCGAAATTACACTAAGACATGTTTTTCACCTTCCTTAGTAGCTATATTGGAAGATTGGATCCATGACTGTGTTGGCAGGGATCCACAAACAAAAGGCATTGTTTCATTTGTGTATGACACAATCCAAAATGTAGCTGCTCCTTCCCTTCACCATATAAAGACCAAATGGGAGGAGGATCTTAATCTGCAGATACCGGATGTGACCTGGCAACAGGCAATAAGTCGAGTGAATGCATCATCTATCTGTATCAGACATGGTCTAATTCAATTTAGGATATTTCATAGACTTCACTTTTCCCGGAACAGACTGGCTAAGCTATATGCCAATGTAGATCCAAGATGTGAAAGATGTCGCCAGGGGGAGGCCACCCTTGGCCACATGTTTTGGTTGTAATGATAGATGATAATGATAACCCTGACGCTTAACCCCACCCCCCCCCCCCACCCCCACCCCCAGTTGTAGTAATGTGTATTGTTGTTTTTTAAGGTTTTTTTTTTTTGTTGTTGTCTTTGATTATTTTGTTGTTTAGTGGAATTGTTGTATTGCTGAATTGCCAAATTGTTTAATTGAAAAATTCAATAAAAATATTTGAATAAATTGCATCCTCAAACTCAGGCTGAGCAGAGGTGCCTGGTCACATCCCAGCAGGTGGACTCCAGTTCTCCACACCAGTCAAGCAACACTACAAAAAACCCAACAAAACATTACTAGAGAGCACTTGTTTTTAAACAAAGCAATTCACATGTTAGCTTAATAGAATATCTCACAAGGAGCATGTTTCGGGTCTTGAGTCAGATTCTGGTATCAACTCATCAACTACGGGGGTTCAACGGCGAGATTCTGGAACATGACACAGGTGAAACAACTAGGAGTTCACCAATCTGTCAAACCCCACCCAACAACAAGGAACTGTTTGTTTCACTAGGAAGAGCTTCACTGAACAAGAGCACTTCCTGGGGATATCACCATGCAAGCAGGTGGTTACGGCTACCTGTGGGACATTACGGACAATATGACTCATATTGTCTCACACCTGAACGATCTGTTGTATGAACAAAAGATCAAAGACTCTGTGAATCAAAATCCAGGGCTATGGCTGACCCAGGGAGGATGGAAAATTACATTACTGAGAACATTGACACCTTTGCTTGTTACCCTGACAGTGTTTATGGTTGTGATCTGTTGTGCTATACCTTGCATTAAAGCTTTAGTCACTTCATTAGTTAAAACACCTGTTGGGTGGTTCATGATTAAATCTGAAGATGATTCCTCTCTGAACTGGGTTCCACTCTATGCTGACTTACATGATTTTGACAGTACTGTTTAATCTAGCATTGCTCAATCTAACAATATTGTTTGCTTGGATTACTTAAAAAAATATATGTTAATCAGATTTTTTTGACCATTAGTTTTGAATTTCAATGATTGATGTTTGTTTGATTAATGTTAATTTGTGAGCGTAATACGCTCAAATGGGGGAATGTAATGGACATTCTTATTATTCATCTTGTCTGATCAAATGAATAGTTATGGTATTTGATTAGATGTATGTGTGTGCATCATAATCTGTTGACCATGCCATGAAATGTTGATTTAATGAATATCATTGAACTTTGAATTAGAACATCATGTATGTTATAGTCTACTGAGTAACTATTGTCCTGATTGTATACACGTGATGACGTGCCTATTGTGATGACATTGGTCTGTTGATAGAACAAGGTCATCCTTTCTATGATAATGTATTGTATATAATCTGACTGTTTCTTCTGCTCTGGGCTCGCTCTGCCGTCTCACGCCTGAGAGAGAGGAGTCCGTCTGCAGACGACTGAATAAACTAGAGAAAGACAACGTTACCGGCTTTGTGCTTCTTGATAAATAAAAATTGCCAGAACAATAGTTACTTGAATCTGTGCCAAAGTCCTGACGTTTCTCTCCCAATACTAAGATTCCACAGCAGATAGGGATGTCTCTGCCATGGCAGTACAGGATTGGGGTTACACTTTCTATACTACATACAGGATGCAAACTGTTACATACCTGACAACAATCTTGGATCCTGGCTGTCTACTGCCCCCTGCAGGCCAGCTGCTCCACACACTGCTGTAGAGAAAATAGTCAGTTAAAGCAGGAACAATACTGATCACTGCTCAGGGTTTGATAATCACCATGGTATTTTATCATCGCAGCACTCACTTTCAGTCAATCTGCAGCATGACCTTCATCTCCACACTGAGCAGCTCATCAGTAGCTCTGCCTGCAACAGTCAAGAACAAGGAGAATTTGAAAGAAACAGCCTCCATGATGTGTATTCTACTGCAACTAAAACACGTCTGTTTTGCTGTCTTTTTAAAATCACTACAAATTTGATGTGAAAAATAATGAAATGTACAGTTCTGGACCGCCTTGCCCACTATGGGTACAAACAATTTAGTGTTTGCCATAAGCAGAATTTTGTGAACCCACAAACTGGAGCCCATACCCAGCACATAGAGCGGGCATGGCAGTCATACAAACAACAAATATGGCGCCTGAGAGGTAATAGAACAAAAGAATCACTCAAAATACACCTACAGATGATTGAGTGGTATTACTGGCTGGCGATTCAACATCACGGTGGCATTTTGGGTCGACTGGTGCATGACATAAAGAAGGCACAAAAGTAATCACTTTTGACAGATAGTCAGTCATGACAGACATGTTTCTTCCATTTTATTTTTATTTTTCATAAATAGTTACTGTCTGTTATTTATTGAATGTCAGTATGCATGAGCATGCATGTTATGAATGTTATGGTATTGTTTAGTTCCTGAGTGGGTGGGTGTTGGGCAGAAGAGGTCCTGTTTCGAAGCACATTATAACATGTATGATGTCGTGACAACCAGTTCATATGTTTGAGAAAATAAATAATGATAATAAAAACATTGTCATAATGATGTCATAACAGTCAGTTTATCCTTCATGATATGTTAATGACAGATCAAAATGCTACCACTTTACTTTAGGTCAAAGAATTTCTTCATTACATTGTCATAATGATGTCATGACAGTCAGTTTTTGGTATTCTGTCAAACATCAATGACCAAATGCTAGAATTGGTCTTTAACCTTGCACAGCTAATTATAATAATCATTGTCAACTTGCCATAAACACAAAAATAGATGCATATTCGTTAATGTCAGGTTGTCGTGACAGAGACATTTTCTAGTAATGTCACTTTGAATAATGTCACGTTGTCATAATAAGGACATCTCAAACAAATTTAATGTCAAGTTGTCATGACAAAGACAAATTCTGATTATGTCACCTTGATTAATGTCAAATTGTCATAATGAAGACAACCAAAATAATGTCAACTTGTCATTACCAAATCGAATGACACTTAATGACAGCAGTCATAAGCGTTTAATGACATTGACATAATGTTTATGACATGTTTATGACTGTGTCATGTCACTCTTATGACAATGTCATGTCACTCTTATGACGGTACCTTCAAGTAAAGTGTTACCGAAATGTGAGTACAAGCATGTGATTTTTCCACTCTGCCACCCACAGCTCTATCCGACTGCTTACTGGAAATTAAATCATGGCTCTCACTAAATTTTCTTAAACTTAACGGCGAAAAAACTGAGGTCCTCCTCATTGGTACCAGATCAACCTTAGCAACACTCAACACTTTCTCCATGTCCATCGACAATACCACTGTTCCTCCATCCCCTCAAGTAAAGAGCCTGGGTGTCATCCTGGACAGCACACTATCGTTTGAAGCCCACATCAATAGCGTTACTCGGTCTGCATACTTCCATCTACGTAACATCAACCGTCTCCGTCCCTCACTCTCACCAACCTGCACCGCTATCCTGGTAAACACCCTGATCACATCCCGTCTGGACTACTGTAACTCTCTCCTCTTTGGTCTTCCGCGGAAATCTCTCCACAAACTCCAACTTGTACAGAACGCAGCCGCTCGTATCATAACTAGAACTCCCTTTATTGAACACATCACTCCTGCTCTGCAGCAACTTCACTGGCTCCCTATCAAATCCCGCATTGACTTTAAGATTCTACTCCTCACATTCAAGATCCTTCACAACCTGGCACCATCATATCTCTCTGAACTTATTCACATCTACACACCTTCTCGAACTCTCCGATCCTCCTCTGCTAACCAGCTCTTCGCTCCATCTGCCAACTTAACCACCATGGGGTCAAGAGCTTTCAGCCGATCAGCCCCCCGCCTATGGAACTCTCTCCCACCAGACATTCGCACTTCAGACTCTGTCTCCACCTTTAAATCCCGCCTGAAAACACACCTATTCAGAGTGGCCTACTCTATCTCCCTTTAACTATGCAATCTTCATTCTTGTTTATTATTATATTAATGCACTTTGAAGTCACGTTCATATTTATTTTTATTTATCTATCTATTTTATTTATTTTCTTTCTTTATTCTTTATCTTTGCACTAAATGTCACCTGATTTATATTGTTTGATGTACTGTTTTTGTGTTATGTGTGCCTTGTAAGGTGACCTTGAGTGCTTTGAAAGGCGCCTTTAAATAAAATGCATTATTATTATTATTATTATTATTTTTGAGTTCAAGCACACATTTTGAAAGAAAGCAGACATCTCAGTGCCAGCCCAAAATGTGAGCATGAGGAGAATAAATCTGAGCATGACAAGTATGGGGTGCCGTTTGTAAAGCGGTTCATGCTGAAAATAGCAGCAACATTTTGTCACATTTAGCTGTGTGGTGTAGGTGTGAATTTTTGAGAGTCACTTTTTTGCGCATTTACAACAATATTTGTCAACTTAGAGATATTTTAAATATTTAAATCCAAATGTTAAATGCTAAATCTAAATGTTAAATCTAAATTTTAAATCTAAATCTAAATGTTACATTTAACTGTTAAATCTAAATCTAAATGTTAAATTTAAATATTAAATCTAAATCTATATGTTAAATCTAAATCTAAATCTAAATGTTACATTTAAATGTTAAATCTAAATCTAAATGTTAAATGTAAATGTTTCAAGTGAAACTAAATATTTAGCTAATATGCAAATTCAAATGCAGGAAGTACCAAAATAAAAGCTCGAGGAGGTCAGAGTGTGTTTATAGTGGCAAATAACGAATAAACCCCATCTTATCCAGGGAAATGGACTCTTGGACATGGATTATCGTGATAATAACTACCTAAAATAAGAAACACGGTTGGAGAAACTTTATTTGAAGAGTACTGTGAGTTTTTAGTGTCACTTTTATGAAGGGTGCCGGACTTATGACCTGTAGCCACTACAGTCAGCCACAAGGGGGCTCACTATGACTGAGCTGTCATCCTACACACTCGGTCCTCCACCCGGTGCACTGTACTGTAGGCCATGGTCGCGCTGCAAGCATGAATGATTCTGCTTTAGCTGAGAACATCGGCAGAGCCGTTCTGGCGGCAATACGGAGTATGTCGACAGCGACAGCAACCGCCACAGGGCCACCACAGGCCACCTCGGTATGTTTTCCAAATCACGTATCATTGGATGCTTGTCAAGGCTAACTTAACTAAACTAGCTAACGGTAGCCAGTAGAGATTTGCTACTAGTACCAATGCACTTTATGTGTAGCACAAGCACATATGTTTCTATAAACAGTAAAACTCACACCGGTAAGTGACGCAGTGGGACGAACTCATGAGCTGAAAAACAATGTGTGTAAATGTGAGTTAAAGATTACCTGAAAATGTTCTGTGCAGCAAAGCATAAATTATATCATTTAGCGTTACAGCTAACAGAGGTCAAATGTAAATGTGCCTCTGTCCTCAGCCAGATATCTCACCTTGGCTTACCTGCTGGCCTTTACTCACAAAATAAAACCGTTCTCTGCTCGGCTAGAGAGAGAGTTATGCTGATGGAGGACAGAGGCAGTCACAATGATAAAGACATTTCATTTAATGTGAATGAGGTACCAGTGTGCGTACTGTAAAAAAGCATAACATTTATCTCTCTTTGTTTCTACATTTTCCTGCTTTTTTGTCCTTTGCCAATCACATCCGTGGTTTTTGACTGCTGGGTGTATAAACATTAAAAACACATGAAAGATAATGTTGCTAATATTTTGCTAATGTCTCTTCGCCTGGTTTGACAAACATGGCATGCCCTGCACTAAACAGTGGTGCATTACACAGCAGGGGTTCTTTTACAAATTATCTGATTTCAGTAAATAATTAGTAGATTTACAGTAAAAATTAAAACTAGGACAGCACATTTATGCTCCAGTTGTGCTTGCAAAAAAAGCCTTTACTTGTACTTTTAATGGTAACTGTTAAACATCTCAAAACACAACAATACTTTAGTCCAGTTGTAGACAACAAAAATAGTAATAGCACCACATATCCGAAACTAAAGAGTGAAATCCTGAAATTTGTTTAAATGGTGCTGAATAAAGATCCATTCATTAGTGCTACTAGGAAGCAGTAGTTAAATTCATCATCATCAGCCATTGTTGCTGCATTCACAAAAAGGTGAAGCTCGTTGGCACACGTATGTGCAGTGGGGAGATGTCTGTCTTCATTATGAATAAATATTAATTTAGGTTGGATGAAAACCAATGGCTGGGACTTTGCTGCTACCTGTAGCAAACGCAAGGATGTGACCAGGGCTCAAAGTCTTCAGGAATGCCTCCTCATCCTTGGTTAGAGTCCTGTCCCCATATGTGTCTCTCAGCTCTTTATCTAAAAGCAAAGGGAAACCAGTGTTGACTTGGAGACTGGAAAATACTCAGGTTTAAGAAAGACTGAATCAATGACTAATTGAATAACTAATGGATTACTGTATAGTAGGCCTGCACGATTAATCGAATTTTCATCGTCATTGCGATGTGAACGTTCGCGATGAACCCATCGCAAAAGCTGGTCTGTAATGCGATAAATTGGCCACGCACACTTTTTTTTTTTTTCGTGGCGTCCAAAACATTTTGCCTTGTAACAGTAGACCAATAAAATTGATGAGTAGTTCACAGAGGTCCAATGAAATTGTGTGATAAATCAAGCACGCTTTATTATTGTAAATCAGTCATTTGTACTCACTCTCATCAACATGGAAAATACTCGAAGAAAATCATGCGGCTGTTACGTACTTTATTATTTTTTCACTTTGCTTCATGGTTGATACATGTTGTCGTCCGACTCGTTCATAGGAGAGAACGGGAGAGTTCGCTCAGTAGGTTTTAATTCAAAGCAAGACGTACAATGACAGGTGCCAACGAGGTAGATTACTCCAGTAAAAGTAAGACTTAGTTTAATGACTTAGAAGTCGCCAAATTACTTACTTTAACGAATTTCGTTAGTTTATATAATGCAGATTTGTAAAATATGACTTTTATGAGGGTCACAGTCACAGACTGTAGAAACTTAGCATTTGATAATTGTGATAGCAGCGGTGCAGCAGATGTATTGAAGTCCATGCAGCACGCTGTATGCAAACTAATATTAAGCATATATCCTATTCATTACAATGTCCATGGACATAAATTGAGTTCTTTTGCCTTAATAATGATAAAATAATAGTCAGGCATCGCCAGACCAACCATAGCTAATATCTCATATTACAACGTGGGACACCTGAGGCTTAAAATCCGGCGCGGCTTGTACAAGTACAAAATTGATTTTCTTTCTAAAATTAGAGCATGCGGCTTTTAATCAGGTGCGCTCTGTAGTCCGGAATTTGCGGTAATTACAATCAGCTATTCAGTGTTTTAGAGTACCTAAAAGCAGGGAATCTTTTAAAGCTGAAAATCTGAAAGAGACAGGAACTGTATGCAAACTTTAAATATTTTCTTATTTATCGCAAGTCATATCGTCATCGCAATATTGAACAGTGTGATCGCACATCGCACATTTTGCTGATATCGTGCAGGCCTACTGTATAGGTATTTTGGTGAAAAAGCAATGCTATTCTTACAAGCTATCATAACAACTGTATTCTTGTTACATGGTACATAAACATTAGATAGGCACAGCTTCATGAGTTGTAAAGACTAAAATGAATCTGTAAATTTCCTGGATTGCCTTAATGTATAATATACTGAATTACAAATACAAACTTACTTTCAACACATTGGAGAAACTCCCTAAATTTGACCACCATCAACGCCTCCCTAACTCTTCTGTTGCTCCCCAGTACAGAGTAGCTTGGTTTGAGAATACCAGCTACAAAATCAGCTGCTAGACCTTTGTCCTCTCCTGGTATGTCAAGCAGCACATGCAAGCTGGGGTTCTCTCTCAGGAGTGATAAAACCTAGAGGGAAATTCAACACCATAAATGAAAGGCCATAAAAATTAGTAGTTATGGTTAAATATATATATATGGCAATTCTTAGTAATTTTACCACAGCACAGAGCAAATATGATACAGAACTGTGAGGTAAATCTTACTCCATAGTGGGACAAGCCATCAATGAGTTGATCAAGACAGCTCTGCTGGTATAGAACTGCATTTTTCACGAACACATCTCTGTTGGCCATGGTGACTACGAGTGGAAGACCCTCAACTTGATATCGCCATGAGTCACAGCTGCTGACTGCTTTCTCCAAATCGTCCTGCAAGACTGCCTGTTGAACCTAAATATTACAGATCAAATCTTTAAAATCTTATTTTCTCAAATGGCTGCATTTAATCAACATTTACAGAACTACTATGTAGACTGTGCATTTCACTTACACTTAGTTACCTACCAATGACAAGAAAAGTTTGAATTTTTAGTTATTTATTTGGTAATGTGAAACCAAAATTATTTTGATAATGCATTCCACCAAAATAAAAGTAACTGTACTGCTGTGGAATAGTCAAAAAAAGCAAAGGCTTACTACAATAGTCTTCAGGTCAGAATATTGCGCATTACCTTTTTAAGGTTCTCCCTTAAATCAGGGTCACCTATATCATCAGGTGTCACACGAACTTGAAGGATGTCCCCAGACACAATGTAGTCCACTACACTCGGGGACAGGAATGCAGGTGGTTCACCCCCTTGTATTATTATTGTAGACATCATCCTGCCAATGGTTCGATACAGTCCATTTTGCAAGTGGAGAATGTTCAGTCTTGGTGTGCATCCATTTGGTGTGCCTGAAAGATTAAATAAATGAACACTGCATTCTGTATTTTGTACTCTGGCATTTTCAAACCAATATATTTATAAAAAACCTTCAAAAGCTCCACTGTCTTGGAAGATAGCCGTCACCAGTAATCGGAAAAACTCTCGTCTGGGACCTCCAAGGTCAGCAGCATCTTCCTCAGCATCATGTTCATCGCTTGCAAATGTGACATAGAGCATGTCACAGCTTTGTGAAAAACAGGGTCTCTTAAACACACGTAAGGCTGTGGTCCAAACATTGGCTCAACTGATATAGATCTGTCTTGTTCCCGATGTAATAACTCTCTCACTGTGAGCTTGTAGAAGGCCTGCAATTTCTTCTTTGCTCAGCATTTCAGATGACCTACATTAACAAAGACAATGACAAAGATAACCAGACCTTTGGCTATCTCTGCATTTACTCCACTATCACCTTCAGTGCATGATGAACTGTTCCATGTTGCTTGCGATGTTTACACAGGTGTAAACAAGATATTTACCGTAGTAAAAAATTACTTGTAACTCTTACTTTAAAATATTAACAGCAGATCCATCACAGTCTTCTAGTAGACTACGCTGAATTGCCTCTTCAAGAGCCTCATCTTCCTCCAGATAAACAGGGCTGAGCAAACGAAGATAAACAGGGACAACAGAAAATTCAGCAGAAAGCCCAGAAAGAGAGAGAACTGAGCACTGCATAAAGAAAAGGAAGTCAAAGGGAAATATTTTTGTAATGATGTTAATCTAATTTTATCTAAGTGCAACTTAACCCTAATTCCATCTTTTAAGTGTGTTTCCTTTAAAAGGCAGCCTTAATGGATTTAGGGTGAAGCAAAACTGAATGAGATGAGCTAGGTTTCAGAGTTGCCTCTCACATTCAGTACAAATGACTGAATTGTACTACTAAGCTCAGTCTATCTCTTATAATGACTTGTAGGTAGATGAATGAAGACATCCAATCCAAATACAGTTTACAAGGTTGCTTACAGTGATCCAATTGAGGCTGACAAAACAAAAACAAACTGGTGCTTAAATTCTGTCAGGTTGGCATTTAATGTTAAGCTTTGGTCACACTACATGACTTTCAAAGTCTTAAGATCATTGTACTGTTCACACTACACACCTGTCTTACTCAGGAGTGTTGTGGTTTGCACACTTCATGACTGATGGGATCAGAAATGAGTCTGGTCTCCAAACACCATTTTGTCTTGAAGTAACATTAAGTTATTAATATTGCTCTTATTGGCTGTATAGCTGCCTGCAAGGACGAAAAATGTACAAATACTGAAAAGTTTGTGTGTAGGCTGATGTACAAACTATATTACTGTGCCTCCTCCATATACAAAGACGCATGATAAGGTTGTGTTCAGTGAGCAAGCAGCAGAGGAGTGTCTGCTCATTGGTTAAAGTTTGTTGAATAAAGCAGTAATTACTGAGTTGTCAAGGACAAGGGTAGGCTATACTTAATTTATCACACATACAATTCAGTACAGTGAAACTTCCTCCTCTGCATTTAACCCATCCCTGAGGAGCAGTGGGCAACCATAGCACAGTGCCCAGGAACCAAGTCCAGATTTGACAAGTGTTTTAACCTACTTCTTCTTTGACGCGGTGGACTTTCTTGCAGTCTGTCATTTTCATTCCCTTGACTGATGAGCTCACTTTCACTTGTGGAAGGTGACACTGTATGAACTAAATGACATGATGTTATGGACAAAAGAAGGGAAAATATATATCAGTAATTGGAAACAAAGTACTTAACATTTCTAATTACCCATATCTGAATTTTGGGATGAGCAGAATTAGAACAGATACATTTTTTTATAAATAAATGATAAAGTCATTATAGTGAGAAAATAACTGTTGACTGTGCCAACAACCTGTTGCGAAACAACATTTCAAATTCTCAGACCCACCTTTCCTTCTCCGGTACACAGGACTTTCAAAGTCACTATCGGAGAGTTCCACAGGTTCCTCCTGGAAAAAAAACATGTTATGTGTGATATATAATACATCAAGTAAGTGGAAATGCAGAAGTATTTAACACAAAGTTAACCTGAAAAAGGGTATGTCATTTATGTAAAGAAGCAGAAAAAGCAACATACATATTTTTGCTTCTAATACATTGAATGTTGCCCATAACTGAAACTATGTACTGTCATATAAAATGTTTACCTGTACAGGTTTGCGTATTAATGCCATTATGTATCCATAATGTATCCGCTTTACAAACGGCACCCCATAGACAAGGAGCTGTGTCACTGAAAAGGAATAAAATCATGCTCTCAAACTGAAAATCTACGCTCTTTAATAAAGATAGGATAATTCTTCCATAGCGTGTTGCTATTTTGAGGCAGAGGAAAGCGATTGCTCTACTGACCAAAAAAAAAAACTGGCTCATATGTCACTTTTATTTAAGGGCGCATCATCAAGAATCCAATATGCTCCTAGATAGGCGGGTGCGCACCGCGCAGACACTGTGCTTGTTACACACACGGCGCACAGCAGCACACAAACATGCAAAATATCACTCGTAAAAGCACCACAATCTGAATTCGTATTATGATGTACATCAACATATTAAAAAAAAGTCACAATGACCTGCCACTATATATCAGAATCAGTCAATGGGAGTAATGATCAGTGAAACTGTCAATGTAGTTACGCCCAAAACACACCTATGATTAATGACGGGACTTGAGTCCATCCCTTTTAGACAATGCGCCTGGCGCACAAAAAAACCAGGTCTAAAGTCACTGGCGCATATGTTACTGTTATTTAAAGGTGTGATGTGACAGCGCTCCTTGATATTAAAGGGAATGGGAGATGACACTCTAATTGGTTTACCGTATGTTACGCCCAAAACACGCCTATGATTAATGACGGGACTTGAGTCCATCCCTTTTAGACAATGCGCCTGGCACAGTGACCATTTTTCTGCCGTTCAAATAGCAAAAGTGGATTTGGATACGCCCCAAAGGCACTTGCGCCACGCGCTTCACGCCATGCGCTATAGATCGTTAAAATAGGGCCCAAGATGTTCATAGCATGCGGACATGAATGGACATAATGGAAAATATAAAATGTATTAAGCATTCAAAAGTGGTCATTAATAATGTAGAGTGTGGATCATTTATGGTTAAACAAATACAATGGGAGCAGCAGCTCCACTCTGGATCTCTGCACACTTCATTAGTTTTAAGGTGTTTCATAAATACTTCACACTAAAATGGACTGAGAGAGGAGTCACACCTGTAAATTAATAACAATATTAAGATGCAGCTCATCATCTGGATCATTTTTAGACTCAAATATTGTGCTTGTTTATTACATATCAGCTGGATGTTAACATGAACAAAGTGTTGAATGTTCAACAGCTCTTAAAATAAAAATATATCCCTCCTGATAATTGTTTCAGATGCTGAATATTGTTAAATATTTGTTGAATATTTCATAAAAAGCTTGTGTGATGCACAGTTATTGTACAGTAGAGGGCGCTGTTATACTAAAGTAATAACACTGAATGGATGGCTGAGAGCCTCCATGCAGCCAGTAGGTGAGAAGTCTTTTTAAAAAACTACACACACAGACACACACACACACACGGAGTATACACCGCACTGTTAAAACAAATGACATCAGACACACAAAGCTGAATTGGAAATTGATTTTATTAAAAATACATCATGAAAGCAGTGCGGCACTTGACAGGCAGGATCCAGCCTGGCATTCAATTAAATTAAAAAAAATGAAAAAGTTACATTTAAAAAATGCTCATTATAAAGAATTTAAATCGAAGTGACTGTGTGATTTGATGTAAAAGGTCTGTGAGCTAAACTTCAAGTCATGTGAGGAGAGTGTGGAGATGATCTGAGGCTGCAGTCACATCCTTCCCTCACTCCTTTGCATATAATGTATATATAAACTGTATATATGTACACCTCTACTTCTACACTTTAACATGTGTGTCATTGTACTTAGTTAGCCATAGCATGGGAAAGTTAGCCAGAGTTAGCTAAAGTGCTGTAAACCTTTATCTTGATCCAATGTATCGTCATTGCTTTTCAGTTTATGTGGTTATTTGTAATAAAGTCATTCTATAGTACATCAACAACATCATGATAACATGATAACACACACACACAGTCAACACTTCTACATAGAGCAGAAGAAGATGAATTAGGAATACGAGTTTAGAGGAAGCTGGAGCTCCTTCATTCATGTAAAGGATCCGGGAACAATGCTGAGATATTGCTAGAATTACAATTACATGAATGTGCATAAGAGCATCAGACAGACTGTATGTACAGATTGCATGATCAAGTTTTAGTAGCAAGTATCATTCTCCATGCATCACAACAGATTGTCTACAGGTCACAATGTAGGGGAGTACATCTTAAAGCATTCAGTGGTGGACTTCCTGCTGGATGTCCAGTCTGTGTGTGTGTGTGTGTGTGTGTATGCGTGTGTGTATGCGCGCTCGCGTGTGTGTGTGTGTGTAGCTTTGAGTCAGGACGCACACATCGACGTGAGCGACAAGCAGCAGCAGTAATGATGTGACAGACATACATCATGACTGCTGTGTGCCTGTGAAGCTTCGGTCTCCATGACAACAGTGCTTCTTTCTTGAGATAGTGGTGTTGCCATTCTAATAATTCTAATAATACGCAGTGGGTTGTGAGAGGATTGATGTGTGAGATTGTGCAGAAAGGTGTGACTCCATGTACTCAGCATGGATGTCTTTGGTCTCAGAGAGACTGCTTCCTGTCTGGCAGGAAGTGAGCTTCAAGTTAGTCAGAGAGAGAGAGAGAGAGAGAGACACCTGAGATTGGAGCCAGCAGCAGGGTTAGTGTTGGTGACTCTGCAGCCTCTTGCAGTGCATCTGGACTTGTGTTTGCTTTGTTGGTGTTGATGTTGTAAGTTCTGAGGTCGATGTCCAGCTATGCTCAGGTTCATATCACAGAGGCTCCCTGATCCACAGCCTGTCTTACTGGACTCTGCTCTGGAGCCAAGTCCACATCCAAAAAGTCTGTCTGCTCAACGTCCTGACACATGTTCTCCTCCTCTGCCCTCTCGCCCTTCTCCTCCTCTCTGCTCTGTCTTTGGCACATGCCGGACTTAGCCGGTCCCACCATGGCTAGGCAGATGGCGCTGAGCCCCATGCCCGCTGCACAGGAGTAGAAGGCAGCACCGTAGTTACCTGTTGCATCCACCAACACACCTGCAAGAAGACATGAGACCATTTTTAACAAACCAGAGAGGTTGAAAGAAATGATAAAGAGAAGTACAATTAAAACAGGTCATGTACCTCCAAGCGGTGGTCCAGCAAGACCAGCGAAGCTCTGGATGAAGACATACACTCCCACAGAGGACGACATCTTCTGGATGCCCACCACGTCCTCCTCAGCCAGCATGGGGATGTGTGTGGATCCCACTGTGCCCATGAAGTATCCGTAGAGGGCGCAGCAGACCACCAGGCCCCAGAACTCCCATACAATAGTGAAGGCCACCAGCACCAGGCAGAGGAGAACCACACAGCCCAGCAGCACCAGGGTCTTCCTGAAGCACACTTTGTTCAGCACCACCCCGATGGACAGGCGGCCGAAGATTTCAGCCACAGCCATCACAGAGAGCATGTAGGAGGCCATGCTGTTCTCCACCCCACGGCTCTTGCTCAGCTCAATGATGTAGAGCTGCGGGGCGAAGAAGCCCAGCGTGGCAAACAGTCCAAACAGAGAGTACCAGATGAAGACACTGTCTTTCAGCACAGAAAAGTCCAGGAGTTTGGGTCTGGAGGGCTGCAGAGGACCTGCCTCCGCCTCCGCCTCTTCTATGCACCCCTCGTCCTTCTCCATGAGTGAGCTGGGAGGTGTGGGCGCTGACGGCTCCTGGCCCTCTTTGTCCTGCACCTCCCACTCCATCAAAGCCTTGGGTTCAGCTCCTGCAGTCCTCAGGTCTCCGTTAGAGGTGGACAGACACGTGACGCCTGAATCCTCAGAGCCCTGCGAGACTCCTGAGTTGATGGAGGTTCTGGTTTGTTCATTCTCCAGCTCATAAACAGCAGCCAGCTTCTTCAGAGACAGAGACTGTTTGTCCGCTTCCTCTTCCTCCTTTACAGGCACGGGCTGGATGATGATTGGACGAAGTAGAAGCCCACAGCCAATCACAGAAGCCTGAATGATGCCGAGAACAACTAGACAGTAGCGCCAGCCAATGTGTTCCTTTAGTGTGGTGAAGGCTGTGGACAGATGATAGGACAGAGTACATTATAGTCATATAGTTATGAACAACTTTTCATAAGAGATGGCTCAGTTGTCATGGAGATGCAGCTGTCAGCCATATGTAAACAGTTAATAAATGGGCACACTATAATGTTATTATAAGCAGATATAAGGACATTTTTATGTTTATTAACTTTTTTCTCAGTCACTTTGGTGCATTGCTTGTGGGGTCAGACTGACACTGGATATTTATAATACATATATACTAGGGCTGTCAAACGATTAATTTTTTAAATCGAGATTAATCGCAGAATTTCCATAGTTAATCGCGATTAATCGTGTTTTGAATTGCATGTTTAAAATCCTGTTATCTTACATTTCAAGGCAGTTTTAAGCCCATAATGTAAAGCATTTCTTACCAGAGTGTCTTAACTGGGAATCAATCACGGCTCTGCTGCGACTCCCACACTCCAAAATGGTACTTTGGTGGAGCTGAGGCTCGCTTGGCTGCACCTGGGTGTTTAGCGTGGAGGTGCTAACTCAAACTCGACGTACTCCGTTTGACACAGGTGGCATTTTACTTTTGATTTGTCAACTGAACCGTCTGGAAGTGTTTTAAAGTTAAACAAGCCGTTCAAAAGTCCAGTAGCTCTCTTACTTTCCATCACCGCGGTAGGTTTACTGCAGGAGGCCACTTCAAAGCATTGCGCTACAGCTAGAGGAGCCGTCTACGGGGGAGTAGAAGGGACAAAAAGGCTTGCAAAATTAAAATGCGATTTTAAAAAATGAACACATCATGGATTGCTTTAATCTAATCGCGACTAACACGTTAACGCTGACAGCCCTAATATATACATAAACATAAATTTTTTGCAATGATCACTTAAACACACTTTTGACAAAGATCTAATGAAGGCATGATATTTTACCATTTGATGATAAACTTTATTGTATAAAATGACATCAGTGCACTGAAACAGTAAACTTCACTGTGAATTGAATCATTATAATTAGCTATAACTAACTAAACTAACTAAATAACAAAAACATGTACATATATTTAAAAAAAGGATCAAATATACATAAAATGCTGCCTATATAACTTTTAAAAAAATATTGGCACATATCAGACAACTTATACGCCAATACCAATATCTGTGACAGGTCAATATCAGCCAATAATATGGGTTGAACGATATATCGGTAGGACTCTAATTTCTTGAATGATCCTTAACATTTGTAGAGCAGTGACAGCATTTCTCTAAATGTATATTATTGCTGAGGTGTTGATGACAATGATTGAAACTCTGCCACCCCTGTGAACTCGTCCTGCCTTAAAAAATACAGACATAGACTTCCGGTCGGAACACCGTCATGATGGCCGCATAGCGAGGGAGCTCCCGGTTGAACCAGAGCAATTAGAGAAATACCCCCATATAAACCAAACAAATCATTCCACAAAAAACGTAGAGAAAGGGGTTAAAAAACGATCACCACTTTGAGCAGTAAACGTCGTCTGAAGACAAGTGGGGAAGAAAGACGGAGCGCAGCAACAATTAACAGTTAACAGGTTTGGGCTAGCTAACAACGTGGTGCGGTGCGGAGAAATGGGTGACTTGGAACTGATTCTGCAAGAACTGAGAGGGTTTCGCCAAGAAAACAAAGAACAACTAGAGACAATAAGAGAGGAAATTGTAAAGGCGAATACCAGACTGGACGAGGCGGAAGGTCGAATTGAGAAAGCAGAAGAGAGGATCCAGAACACAGAAGACGTCATCAAGGCCATGCTACAGCTACACACCAAACTGGAGGTCAAGTTGCTGGATCTGGAAAGCCGCTCCAGGCGTGAGAACATAAGGATCTATGGGGTGCCGGAGGGGTCCGAGAAGGAATCAACCACGATGATCTCATTTGTGGAGAATTTACTCCGCGAAGGTCTCGAGCTAATACACGACATGCCCGACCTGCAGATTGAAAGGGTTCACCGGTCGCTGGGACCGCAGCCGCCGGGGGACGCGCCGCCACGCTCCATCGTAATCAAGTGTTTAAGTTTTAAAACAAAAGAGACATTACTCCGCAAGGCATGGCAGAAGAAGGGGTTTACCTGGCAAGAAAATCGCATAAACCTGGATCACGACTATCCACCTGTAATACTCAAGAAAAGAAGAGAATACACAGAGATCCGCAAAATACTGAAGGAAAATAGAGTTCAGTTCCAGACCCTCTTCCCTGCCAGACTGCGCGTGAGACACGAGGACGGAACCAGAACCTACGAGACGGTAGAGGAGGCATCAGAGGACCTGCTGAGAAGAGGCTACGCCGTGACAACCACCATCACACCTCCGGAGACACTCATGGAGCAGGTGCAGCAGCTGACCTGGACGAGAGTGGACAGACAAGCAAAGAAGGGCCCAGCCGAACGGGATCAAAGCTACAAGAAGAAGCTTCGAGCCTTCAGGAGAACATCACCGACCCCCTCCGGGACTGGAGGGACTTAACCCAGGCTAGAGGACGGCGGAGTAAAAATTGTGAAATTATTATTATTATTATTTTTTTAATATAATGTACTGACTATAATTAGTGGTGAAGATCCACTATTGGTTCACTCCAGGCAAATTTTTCTACTTTGGACTTTTTTTCTTTCTTTTTTCTTCTCCGACATGCGGCTGTTGCAGGTAAGGGCCTCTTCCTCCGGATTGAGGAGGGAGACTGTTTCCTTCGAGCCACCTCGGGAACAGGGTCGGATTATCAGACCCCTACATAGGGAGTCACACGGACAGATCGTGTTCAGTTTGATGTTGTTTAGCGTGTTAGTTGTTTATTCCCTGCTGGTTCTTGCAGGGAGGGGGAAGCGCACCGGGGTTTTGAGTGAGATGGAGGGGGAAATCACATAGATGCAAAACAGGTCTTTAAAAATAGCGTCATTTAATATAAATGGGGTACTCAATCCAGTTAAAAGGTGGAAAATTTTATCAAAATTAAAGAAAGATAAAATCCAGATAGCTCTCTTACAGGAGACACACCTCAACGACTCCGAACATGCTAAATTGAATAAATCAGGATTTAAACATGTTTATTTTTCCTCACATGGATCAGGGAGGCGGAGAGGAGTGGCGATTTTGATATCCAGTGCGGTAAATTATGAACACATATCAGAACATAAGGATAAGGAAGGCAGATTTGTTATGGTCACAGGGAAGATAGAAGGTACTGTGATAAGTCTCCTTAACGTGTATGTGCCGCCGGGCAGTGACTGGTCCTTCTATCAACATATGGTTGATTTAATGACAACAAAGAGTCAAGGGATTTTAATATGTGGCGGAGATTTTAACATCCGATTAAATCCCAGAATTGACTCATCAAACGGGAAATCTAATGCAAAAAACATCAGCAATAGATTTAATACTTGGATGCGTGAAGTGGGGATTGTGGACGTATGGAGAGAGATAAACCCGACGAGCCGAGACTACTCACATTACTCGTACGCTCACAATGTTTACTCACGCATCGACTACTTTTTTATGCTTAAAGAAGATCTTTTTAGGGTGGGGTTTTATAGGACCTAGTACTATTTCAGACCACGGTCCCATCTATATGTCAGTCCATCTGAATAATAATAAGAAATCCACTCTCTGGAGACTGAACTCAAACATTCTGAATAACCCAGTTATTAAAGATAAGTTGAAAAGCGAAATTAAATTGTATTTGGAAGACAACGATAATGAAAATGTGACCCCACCCATTCTCTGGGATGCATTAAAAGCAGTGTTGAGGGGCAAAATAATAGCCATCTCCTCATATGAGAAGAAAATTAGGGAACAAAAACTTAAAGAATTAGAAGAGGCCTTGAAGAGACTACAGAAAGAACACGCAAAGTCTCATAAAGGTGACGACAAATGTAAGATTAAAGAATTAAAAAATAAAATAGATGAAATAAATACTCAGGAAATTCAGAAAAAGCTCCTTTTTACAAAGCAACAATACTATGAGACAGGTGGGAAATCACTGAAACTTCTATCGTACAGGTTAAGAAAACAACAAGCGGATAGAACTATATATAAAATAAGAAACTCCGAAACAAATGTAATAGAAACAAGCCCGGAGAAAATACAACAATGCTTCCAAAAATACTATAAAATATTATATACACAACCACAGATAAGCAACGACAACCAGATTGATGCCTTTCTGGCCCAGGTAAATCTTCCAAAGATCACTGATGAACAAAATGGAAAACTAATATCTAAAATATCAAAGGAAGAAATTCAAAAAGCGATTGGGAGAATGAAAGGGGGGAAGTCTCCAGGGACAGATGGTTTTTCCACAGAATGGTACAGAACAATGCAAGATCAACTACTTCCAACATTATTAAACACATTTAACTGGGTTTTGGAAAACAAAAATATCCCCCCCTCATGGAGGGAGGCGATGATTTCAATCATACCTAAGGAGGGGAAAGATAATTTGGAATGTGGAAATTACCGTCCTGTAAGTCTTTTAAATAATGACTATAAACTATTCACCTCCATATTATCCAAACGAATAGAGTTATTACTACCAATAATAATACACAAGAACCAGACTGGCTTTGTCAGACAAAGACAGACCCAAGATAACATCAGGAAATCACTGCACGTTATGAGACAAGTCACACATCAAAAACTGGAGACATTGATATTAAGTTTGGACGCTGAGAAAGCATTTGACTCAGTGAGGTGGTCATTCTTATATAAGGTACTTTCGAAATTTGGCTTCCATACAACTATAATTGACACGTTTACAGCTCTATACAACAAACCAACAGCTAGAATCAAAATCAATGGAAACTTAACCAACTCATTCACTTTAGAAAGAGGAACGAGACAGGGGTGCTGTGCGTCGCCGCTCCTCTTCGCCTTGTTTATAGAACCCATGAGTCAACTAATTAGGCAGAGGAATGATATAAAGGGGCTCCCAATGACATCAGGGGAACAAAAACTGGCCCTATTCGCCGATGATTTATTGATAAGTATAACACAGCCTACTCAGACACTCCCAAAACTGATGAAATTGTTAGAGGAATTTGGTTTAGTTTCTGGTTATAGAATTAATATTAATAAAACCCAAGCAATCACTTTTAATTATGACCCTCCACCTTCAATCAGGACCATGTACAATTGGAAATGGGATGCTGAGTCCATTAAATATTTGGGTGTCTCATTACCTAGGGACTTCACGAGACTGTACAACATAAATTATGGCCCACTAAATTCAAAGATAAAAACTGATATACAAAGATGGAATGTTATTCCCTTTTTAAGTTTAAGCTCCCGGATAGAGTCTGTCAGGATGAATATTCTTCCTCGGATGTTGTACCTTTTTCAATGTTTACCAATTAAAATACCAGCTAAACAGTTCTTAGAGTGGGACAGATTAATAGCGAGTTTTCTGTGGCAAGGGAAAAGGGCCAGAATCAAATTTAAAACATTGCAATTAAGAAAAGAAAAAGGGGGAATGAGCCTTCCTTGTTTACAGGATTACTACCATGCAGCTCAGTTGAGACCTTTAGTCTGCCTGTGCTCGCCTACATACGCTGCAGCATGGAAGGAAATTGAGGGAACCACGATAAAGGGAATTCCAATAACAGCTTTATTAAGTGACAATAAATTGCAAGAAGAACAGGAGATCCCAGAGGATTCTATATCAGGCAGCTTCCTGAAGTCCTGGCAGGAAATAGGCAAAATTTGCAGACTAAAAGACACATCTAAGATTATGAGGTGGTGTGCATATGACTCGGACTTTACGCCAAATAAAACCGACGACAGATTTAAGACGTGGATCACAAAAGGTTTAACTACCTATTATTCATTTGTCCACAAGGGGGCATTTCAGAGTTTTGAGGCCCTGCAGAAGGATCATGGACTAGGGAAAGATGATTTTTTTAGATACCTGCAAGTGAGAGGTTATTATAACAAAAATATAAAGAGGCATTACGAAAAGACGAGTCAGGGTTCATGGAGGTATTCTTATCATTACCCAAGTCCAGGTCTTGCAACAAAATGATCTCCAAATTATATAATGCAATACAATTATCCAAACAAGAGAATACAAAAAACATAAAGAGGAAATGGGAAACGGAAATGAGGATAATTATTACACAGGAGAGCTGGGAGAAAATATGTCAATTACAATGGATCTCAACCGGGTCAAACACTTGGCGGGAGTTCTGTTGGAAAGTATAACAAGATTTTTTATCACACCCATTCAAAAACGTTATCAGGGTAGTGGGGATGCTTGCTGGAGACTCTGTGGGTCTAATGGAGCCAACCACTTCCATATTTTTTGGGACTGTCAAGTAATAAAATCCTACTGGGAAGAGATCCACAAACATATTGAAAATATATTTAATGTGAACATTCCACTAAAATGTGAAACTATGTTCTTGGGCAATATAATGCTTGAAACATGGAACATAAAAGACAAAAAAATGCTGACCATACTGTTGGCAGCTAGTAAGAAATGTGTCACTAGAAAATGGCTAAAAGTGGAACCTCCCACCATCGACGAATGGATTCAAATTATTTATGAGATTTATGTTATGGAGAAGATTTCTTTTTCCCTCAAAGTTGAGAAAGAACATTTTTATAGGATCTGGACCAAATGGACTGAGTATGTAAAACCAATTAGATCTGACTATACTATACTTTTATCTGACTATACTTGTGCTTTGTGTGAACCTACCCTCTTTTACTTATTTTTTTTTTTTTTTGTGTAAGTGGTGTAATGACTATATGTAGGGGTGCGCTCCCCGGTTTTGTTGTTTTTGTATTATCGCTTCCACCGGGAATGGTTTGGGTCAGTGGGAGAAAGCTCCAGAAGGGCAGTATGTACAACATCATTATATCCTTGACAAACTGAGTTAATGTATGTGTGAAGTGGTGTATGTGATGGAGGTCTGCCTTTCTGAATAAAAAGAGAATTTCAAAAAAAAAAAAAATACAGACATAACACAAGACACAATTTCCAGTCCAAACACAGTCCAATTTCAAAACATTTGTCTGTGTGAATAGGTATGGGCTGGTTACCGGTTTCAAGGCATACCACGGTATGAAAAAGTCACGGTTTCAAAACCACTAAAATGTTCCGTCATACCATTCCTGTGATATGAGCTGTTTCTCGTCAGAGAGAGAGTGGAGGTCCCTCAGGTTGTGTGCAGCTGCAGTGTACAGTAGCCCTCCTCTGGCGCTCCTCCGGTTGCTGTTACAAGCAGGTAGCTCTGCAGGCTGTTTGATGGCTGACGGAGCCCCCCCGAACTTCCCCCCCCGTCTAAAAGGACCAAGTCGGCTGTATTTATACTTAAGCTACCGTAAAAAGACAGACGGCCGCGGCTCGGAGGAAGAAGGTAACGGACAGTAGCAGCGCGAGGAGGCAATACATCCAATATGATAGTGAACAAGTCTCCAAAAACTGTTGAGATTGTTTTATTTATATTTATCTTAGATGTGTTTTTACTTTTTTCAATTATTAATGTTCTGATCTTGAGCCACAGGTTAAGTGATTGCATTTATTTGCATTTTGTGTTTTTTTCACTAAAAATAATTCATTTATGTCGTGACTTGAGTTGCAGGTTTAGCCTCAGTTAAAGGACTGCACTTATTTTTTTTATTATTTATTTAGAAATAATTCAGTTATTTTTTATTATTATTTATTTTAAATACATATTTACTGAAAATAAAAGACTGTTCAATGGGGGGAAAAAATCTTTCTTTTTGTTTTTAAATACAGACATTTCAAAATATCACATTTTATAGCCGTAATCATAATACCGTGAAACCGTGATATTTTAAGGTTATCATACCGTCAGAATCTCATACCGACAATGACATACAGTCATTGTCCTCTTCATGAGGAACACCTGTGCAATCTAACTCAATCCAATACAACAGCGCTGCTATAATGATCTTGAATTAGATCAATTAAATATATATTGACTGTATACTGTTAAATCCACTCACCAGGAGCAAAGGCAAATATAGCAAAGGATTCTCCGGAGGAAGCGACAGAGGTGACGAGGGCTCGCCTCCTGGAGAAGTACTGGGCGAGGATGGTGACGGTGGGGAGGAAGGTGAGGCAGTAGCCCAGGCCTGTAAACAAGTGGAGAAAAAGAGATAGGGGACATGACAGCCTCTGGCCCGCATGGTAGGAACACTGCATGTCTAGGGGGGGGGACTTGGGTCAGAGATCAAGGTGTCAGGTCACTCCTTTCTCAGAGGCCGCGGGACACTTGAGAGGATTCAGCTGAGCTACGGGAGCTGCTGGAAGACAAAAGGCATGTGAAGACACACAAAAAAAAAGAAAAAGAGATGGGGGGAGAGAAGAGAAGGGGTGGTCGTGTTAGGCATTGTTTAGAAGCAGACCTGGCAGTCAAGGTGGGAGAGCTAGCAGTGCTTTCTGTCCAAGAAAAAAAAACACTTGATGTGCTCTGATACCAAAATCACTTCCCCCTTAATTTGTTCTTCACCTGTAACGTTTTCAATATATTACTGATTACTGTCAATCACTCAATTTATTCCTTCATCCTTCAGCCACTTCCTGTTCCTTCAATCTGGATCTGAAAGGAAATTTCATGATTTTAGAGGGGGGCGGGGGTATATTTTGCTGCTCCAGTTTTTCCTGCTCTGTCCTTCCTAGAGAGTTAACACAGAGGAGTAGACCTCAGTGCAGGCTGCTCATTGGACAGTGCTGGAAGAAACACACACATAGTGACACTGCTAGAAGTCCCTTCATCTCATACTATACATTACATACTGTTACACTCATAGATAGATAGACAGATAGACAGATAGATAGACAAAGATGGATGGATGGATCGATGGACAGAGGCAGACAGACACATAGATGGATGGACAGAGACAGAGAGATAGATGGATGGATGGATAGATGGATGGACAGAGACAGATAGATAGATATATGGATGGATGGATGGACAGAGAGACAGATATATGGATGGACAGAGACAGAGAGATAGATGGATGGATGGATGGATGGATGAATGGATGGATGGACAGAGACAGACAGATATATGGATGAACAGAGACAGACAGATAGATGGATGGATGGATGGATGGATGGATGGATGGATGGATGGACAGACACAGAGAGATAGATGGATGGATGGATAGACAGAGACAGAGATAGATGGATGGATGGATGGATGGACAGAGACAGACAGATATATGGATGAACAGAGACAGACAGATAGATGGATGGATGGATGGATGGACAGAGACTGAGAGATAAATGGATGGATGGACAGAGACAGAGAGATAGATGGATGGATGGACAGAGACAGACAGATAGATGGATGGACAGACAGAGACAGATAGATGGATGGACAGAGACAGAGAGATAGATAGATAGATGGATGGACAGAGACAGATAGATGATGGATGGACAAACAGAGACAGAGAGATAGATGGATGGATGGACAGAGACAGACAGATAGATGGATGGATGGACAGAGATGGACAGATGCAGAGATAGATGGATGGATGGACAGAGACAGACAGATGGATGGATGGACAGAGACAGACAGATGGATGGATGGATGGACAGAGACAGACAGATAGATGGATGGACAGAGAGATAGATAGATAGATGGATGGACAGAGACAGATAGATGATGGATGGACAGACAGAGACAGAGAGATAGGTGGATGGATGGACAGAGACAGACAGATAGATGGATGGACAGAGACAGAGAGATAGGTGGATGGATGGACAGAGACAGAGATAGATGGATGGACAGAGACAGACAGATAGATGGATGGATGGATGGATGGATGGACAGAGACAGACAGATGGATGGATGGACAGAGACAGACAGATGGATGGATGGATGGACAGAGACAGACAGATGGATGGATGGACAGAGACAGACAGATGGATGGATGGATGGACAGAGACAGACAGATAGATGGATGGACAGAGAGATAGATAGATAGATGGATGGACAGAGACAGATAGATGATGGATGGACAAACAGAGACAGAGAGATAGATGGATGGATGGACAGAGACAGACAGATAGATGGATGGACAGAGACAGACAGATAGATGGATGGATGGACAGAGATGGACAGATGCAGAGATAGATGGATGGATGGACAGAGACAGACAGATGGATGGATGGACAGAGACAGACAGATGGATGGATGGATGGACAGAGACAGACAGATAGATGGATGGACAGAGAGATAGATAGATAGATGGATGGACAGAGACAGAGAGATGATGGATGGACAGACAGAGACAGAGAGATAGGTGGATGGATGGACAGAGACAGACAGATAGATGGATGGACAGAGACAGACAGATAGATGGATGGATGGACAGAGACAGACAGATAGATGGACAGACACAGACAGATATATGGATGGACAGACAGACAGACAGACAGGTGCACACAGGTGTGTGTGCTTCATATGAAGTACCTGAGATAATGCCAATGGTGATGTACATCTCATTGATGGAGCTGGTGAAGGCGGAGGTGATAGTACCCAGGCTGATGAGGAAGCCCCCCATCATCACCACAGGACGATAGCCAAAACGGTTGCTCAGCAGGGTGGACAGAGGAGCTGCAGGTGACAGACAGCATCATTAGGTCTATACAAGTGTTTATACTGACCATTAGAAGATCCCTTCATCATGCTCGTATAATGTGATACAGCATGATGAGTAATATGACATTAATGTGTCAGATATCACTTGATATGACTAACTCACACTGTTGAAGCTTCATATCTACTTTGAAATGAGTGTGTGGACATACTGTGGATTTAGTCCTCCATCACTTCCATTGAAAGCACATTTGAAGGAGATCTTTTAATATTCAGTATGAACAGGAGGAATGATTACAGAGAGGACAAACTCTTTACTGTTCATATGAACACCTGACTGATGGTTTAAGACACACAACCAGGTAACTCAGACACCAGGATACACAGGAATGTGAACAATGTCTTTACATGCACTATAGTATATATGTGTGTACGTGCAGCAAGTGATTTTTACTAGGAATGCACTGATCCGACTTTTTCAGTACTGATAAAGATACCATACAATACCTGGACCTTGCATATCAGCCATTGTTGAATTAATAAACTGTATACCTCACCGTGAGGAAGACACTGAAGGCATCAGGCTGGACTTTACTTTCCTAACTATGTAAAACAAACTGTAACAAACAAGCACATGAATATAAATGTACTGAACTGTTATTTATTATTAAAATAATAAGTAATTATGCACCAGCAGCAACTTGGAACAACATAAACAGGAATCAAATGTTTATTTTTGCATCACAAACATAGAATTAATGTGAATAGATTGGCCCCATTATCTGATACCAGATATAAATATTTAGTCAATATCAGGGCCAATATCTGATATTAATATTGGATCGGTGCATCCCTAATTTTTACATTGTTTATTTTAATATCTAATTTTCAGCTGAGGAGATGAACATATTCACACTGATAAAAGTGACTTGGTCTCAGTTTGTGTTGGACTTTAAAGGAAATGTATAAGCATCCATGTCATCATCTGTCTTTTTCCTCATGCTCATGCTCACATAGAACCTGCTAATAGAACACACACATGTTGTATTTCACTATTTAGTTTGAATTTATCCAGTTGGTTATATTCAATTTTTTACACAGGTATGACAGACTGTAGATGACAGTAGTACACTAACTAACACAAATATAGTGGACTTCATCTAGAATGACTGATTGATCAGCTGATCCACAGATAATAAAAGGCCAGGTTTTGTGATAACAAAATAATCATTTAAATAATTTTTTATTCAAACAAAATATTAGAACATGACATTTGAAGACATCAACTTAGACTCTTAGACATTTTATAGACAAAACGATGAATCAAAAATAAAAACTCAGCAGATTACTTCATAATAAAAAGAACTGCATCACTAAACTGGAATATCATTTATCTTTAGCGTTGCATTTACAGTTTGTTAAGTAGACTCTGTCTGCTAGTGTTAAATGTCCTGAACACACTTGTAGATGTTCAAAGAGTACAAAGGGAAAAAAAGAATGGATCTTAAATGACTGACCGGTGAAGGTGAAGGTGAAGACACAGATGGAGATGACCCACGACACTCGGCTGTTGCTCTCCCCGAAATCTGTCATCAGATCCTGGAGGAACACGCCCAGGCTCTTGAGGGTCCCGTAGGTGCAGATCTCCACCACGAAGAAGGCCACGGCCACGGCCCAGCCCCAGCCACCCTCAGGCACCTCCGGGTACACATTCGGACCCAAGCAACCCTGGAATTTGGGCACCCTCATGGCTAGAGCAGACCACCTGGAGGAGGAGGAGAGACAGAGACACGTAAGGAATGATGTTTGAATGTCTTCATTTGTTTTGCTGACTTGACACAAACTGAACCAAGCGCTATATATGCAGTTTTTTGTTGTTGTTTTTTTACTAGTGGTTGTAGATCTTGTATTTGTAAGCTGTGACTGTCATGTAAATATCTCAGTGTGTGTATTTTGATGTGATGGATGGTGAGCTTCACTCTGAGTGGAGTCAGCTGGACTTTGATGGTCACACTCTGGGCTTATCTCATGAAGTAACAGTGTGGGAGTCTGGACATGGAAATGTGATCAACTTGTTGCAATCTGGTTGAAATGTTACCAAAATTGCTAAATATGTTGTATTGCCATGACAACAACAGTTAGACCATCAAATATTTTAGCTTGAAAAGGAACAACTGAACAGTGTTTCATGCTGCCACAGTAAATCAAGTGCGTGTTAATGCTTTTTTGCTCTTCATAAAATAATGTGCCACATCTAGCCAGTGTCACGGCTCATCAAATGTAATGACTGTATGTGTCTGTGAGGTGTAAAGTCAACAAAGGCAGTGATATAAGTATGTATATATGTAATGCATGGTGGATGTTTGATCACTGAGGGTGTAGCTAGCTTTTAATATTTGTCTTGTTTTTTTCAGTTTTTGCAGAAATTAAACCTAATTTAAGATCATTACCTGACATTAAAAGTCTAGTGAAACCCAAAATGCTCAATACTGGACCAGTTTTAATAATGGATGCTGCCAATAGTTATTTAGACAAATGATAGAAAAAAGGGTCAAGGTTGAAAACCACCAAAGCTTCTATTTCTAAATATCTGTCTCTTACTAATTTGGTGATTTTAAAAAATAATAAAGAGATATTAAAGATTCATTTACCTGGTGTAAAATGGCCAAATTCCCTCCAAAAATACCCAAATTTGGACAATTAAGGGCACCACGGTGTATTATCAAAAGAGTGTAACTATTTTTAAAGGGGCACATAGCTGAGATCCTTTTACTCAACATGAGGAACACTACTTATCATGTGAATATACTATATGTATAGTATACTTGTTCTCTGGTTCAGGAGGAGCTTTCAAGTCAAGAAAAATAACAATTAATATTTGGTAGTAAATGTTGTGCAAATGTTTTTTTTTTTTGCAGTTTAACCAATATAATAAACTTAAAGACAGTGAAGTCGTCTTTCACTGCTTAAACTGAAATCCTCCTATAGTCCCCCTACTTTATGAAAATACAATACTAAATCTAAGGAGTATTTCTTTAAGCCATAAATGGCCAGACTGTTGGTTGAAGACATATTTAAGATTCACTAATGCCACACAAATTCTCAGATATGGATGCAAACTTGGGGAAATCGAGGATAGGAAGCAACTGTGAAGTTTTACATAGATACTGTATGTGGTCTTCTTTAACAAGAAGCCAGCTTATCACACTCAACAGTGGCTGTTATCTCCTCATCCCTCCTCAGCTCCAACCCAACCAGCTATTTCTCCAAATTTGGCTTCTCTGGTTCCAATAATCTCTCTATATGTACATTCTCCTGCAGCTACCAGACTGGGTTCTATGAACTATGAGGATGTGTTTAATCCTGCAGGCAGCTCTAACCCTGGACTCAGTCTCTCAGGTGCTGTGTTGCCAGGAGCAAGATGATGTAACTGCACACCAGAGCCATAGTTAGTTAGAGTGCTGTCATGGAGGTGAGTAAGCAGGTTGAGTTAAGCAGTGAAAGTAAGTTTACACAGGAGGGGCAAAACGTCCACTTACACACACACACACACACACACATGCGCTGCAGTGCAATGAAAGTAGCTGCATCACTGTAACAACCCCACCTCTATCATCCTATATTACAACAGTAGTGCAAGATTTAATATTCATATATTTAAATAGTTATCATAGAGGAAACTGTAGATGGACTGATTATTTTTACCCACCAAGACAACAATAATGTCTTTATCTGAGCTCTACAACAGTTTCTTTATATTTTAAGAAGTCGTTTGAGTTTTTATCTGGATCTTTTAACAGTTTACTGACTTTCTTTTGGCATTAACAGATACAGAACATGTCACACCATTACCAGCATGAATGTAAAAATATATTTTTCCAAACCTGACTAAACTCACAGAATCACTTCCTTATGTTAAAGTAGCATTTCATGTGTGTTTGCCACGTCTGTGATAAGCAGTGAATACTGGTTTTAACGGCATTTATAGACTACTCTTGTTGTTTCGATGCATATTTTGAGTCTACTTCTTGCTTTAGCTTGCTGTGTTGGGTCATATGTGTCAGTTATCCGCAGTGCAGAAGAGTGATGTCAATGCGCTGCATCACAGAGAGGACAGCACAGCTCCACAGTTAGCTTATTTTACTAAGAAACAAACAATTAAATAACATCTTTAGTTTTATTTTAGGCAGTGCCTGCTCTTGCCTGACAAAGCCGCTCATGTATTACCGCTTCTGTAACATTACATACGACATAAATGCAGTTGAGGCTGCTTGCTGTCAGACTGCCTTCCTGTGTCACAATCAGCTGAAGCTAACAACATCTCCAGCTGCGGGTGCCAGGTTGACTTGTGACTTACCGGCAGCAGAGTTGACAGCAGGAGCACACACGGCAGCCTTCTGGTGTAAAACACCGTCCAGTCTCTATCTGCTCGTCATTTTGTTGTGTTGTGTTAAACAGCTATAACGTAGGCAGTATGAAAGAACAATTATTTACTTGGCATATTTTTTAGCCTAATTGTTTTAAAATAATAATTATAATATCTGTCGAAGTCACTTGCTGCTCCGGCTAATTAATACATATATGCTAGCTGAAACAAGTTTGGGCTTATTTCGGTCTATAAGTAGCCTAACCGCCAGTCGCATCTTTTGTCTCCTCTTAACTATTTCCTGTATGTTGTAGCAGCTCTTTACCGGCTTCAGCCGGTATTTAAACGCGGGCATGCAAGCTTCGTGAACGCGCAGGGAGGAGAGGAGACTCGTGCTACAGAGGTTCGTGGGCTGCTCCCGAGCTGCGTTCGCGTACCGATGAAAAAAACAATCTCGCAGTACCAGAATTATAGCGATTTTCGCTGTTTTGGTGAACAGGCTGTAGAATGCGGGTAGCCGAGTCTTTTAAAAACCCATTGGCGGTTGTGTGTGGTTTATATTTTACAAAAAATAAATTATGTCAACCATAAATAAAGTAATCATGATGTAAGGTGTAATAGCGGAGCCTATAGTCACAAGATAACGTAATATATCTCTTATTCAAGTTTTGTTTGTTTTCTTAGTGGCCTATGTATGTTATATTATACTAATAGTTGTATTTCTTTCGTGTTAAAAATAATTAATAAATTCAAAAACTATCATGAATTGCACATACACATTTATTCTGCACACTAGAAGCCAGCATGAATGCAGCACTGGCGCTACACGTTTATGCAGCGCGCGACAGTCTGAGCTGAACAGGTTTCATCGAGTTAAGAGACGTGTGTGTGTGTGTGTGTGTGTGTGTGTGTGTGAGTGAGAGAGAGAGAGAAAGAGAGAGGGCTGAAGAGTTAAAAACAAAAAAACAACCTTAAAGACAACCTTAAAGACACGTGTGATAAAGGGCTTCTCTCTTTTCCTATAAGTCATTTTTTTCCCGAGTCCAAATCTAACTTATTACCACTGTCTGTTGGACCACTTGCAGGGTTTGTGGTTTGGCTGACTCAAAACTGGTTGTATTAACATCTGTCAAACTGAACCAGATGTTATTGTGCCTGTGGTTTCCCTGTTAGTCACCAACTGTTCTGCTATGAATCATAAGGGAACATAGAAACAATATAAGCCAACAGCACGCCATCACTGATACAATAAAGCAGAAATGATCTTCACCCCAAACAGCTACTGAGTGCAGAGTGATGAACTGTTCCACCTCTTTAAGAAAGGCTTCTTCTTTTTTTTTTTTCTTACATCAAGTGATGAAAACCATCCTAAATGATATTTTATTTTCATCAAGGGTGATAATTCCTCTCAACACCAAAGGGCACATGTCTCTACTTCAATCAAATATCATCAACTCATGACTCCCATCTGGCAATTATCATATTTTTGGAGAACAATGAAGCAAAATGAGTTATTTAAAATGTTGTATAAGATGTCACAACCACTCAGCCACACACTGCAGTACTGTAACAACCTGTCAGAGCAGTTATAAAGGAAATGATCATATATTTTCATTTAAATACTCATTTTCTTACAATGTTGATAAATGCTGCCTTTATCCTGCTGGTATTGACTTATGTATAATAGGTAAATGACTCACCTGTGTCTGAGCTGGGACTGATCCTTTGTCTTTGTCCTTTGTGTTGTTGAGCTCAGACATGCCCTGACCTGGAATAGTATTCAGGGAGATGCAGGGGTGTGTCTAAGGGGTGTCCAGGGAAAGTCCAGTCCTGAAATCTGATTGGACCCCCCCCCCCCCCCCCCCCCGGATTCCACCACATAATCAAGCATTATAATTGGTTAATGACCAAAGGGGAGTGGTAAGTCAAAGTGACTGATATGGATTCTAGAAAAATACTTGAAATTCTAAATGTGTACAAACTGTATTCAATGATAAAGAACACCTTGTCATTTAAACTTAATAAGTCATCACAATTTCAGTAGTTCAATTAATATATTGATCAAATCAAGTATTGGTCATATCTTTGTTAAAATGATGAGGTGGCTGTTTCATGTGTGGTGGTCAAAGTAGAGACATTAAAGCTATACTTGCTTTTGTTATAGATAGGGACAGAATGTCACTAATCATTGGTTGTTAAAAGACTATCTAATTGTCTATAGAATTAACTTTACATTTTTCTTCTTCTGCAGCGTTCTTTCCCTTTTTTTCCAAGTGAGCTTGAAGCTGAAATGAACACTTTAAAAGTCTCTACTATATCCAATGTCAGCCCAGCTACCATATCTTTTCCACTCTGATCAAGATATTATGAACACACCACTGTCTTTGCACTGACTGATAATATAATGATGTAACACAAGTTCCAAGTCCAACATAATCAGGGTGAAAGAACAGACACGATTCCATTGTAAGTCAGTCAATGTGTCAGTGAATACAGACGGACTGCCTGAGGACAAGAACATTCAAGAGATGATTCCATCTCTGTCCAGTCAGTGTTTCCTGGACATAACCACATTTTGATCCTCATGACTGTAGAATTTCTTTTTTCTTTTTTGTCAGCTGTTTCAAGTAAAATCCCCAAGTAAACTGACTCTGTAACCAAATTCTTAGTGAGTTCCCAGAGTGATGTGCAAAAGAAAAACAAACAAAAAACTAACTTTTGCACACAACAGAAGCTATCTGGTTTCTTACACTTGCTCATTGCCCTCCAGACCCACGTTCTATTCTTCTGTCTTTTACGTTTAACTGTCAGAGATTGTTTTCTATTTTTAGTCTCCTGCTTCTTCTCTTTCCCCTGAGATCTTTTGTCTTTGTCTTCCCTCAGCAGTGTGAGGTTACAGCTGGTTTTAAAGCCTTTTCTAATTCCAGAGTTGTGCAATCAACAAGGCCATAAAGGAAATATATACTGAGAAGACTAGAAAAACAATAACCTATAAGCTGATAATTGCTGCACACTGTGGTCCTTTCAGGGTTAACTGCACTAGTAGAACTGTCAGGATGTTTGATGATGTAGCAGTTCACAAACAAAAAGCAGAAATGAGAACATAAAAGTCATAAAAGTGCTGGACTGGTGGACTTTAGAGTGCTTAAAGTATAAAAGGATAAGAGATCTGAATCTTACAGCCACTGCAGAGGACTCAGGTATGACCTCATCTGAAAAGTGTTTTGTTTTTTTTAATTTATTAGTGACCAATCATATGATGCCTGCCATGAATCAGGTGTCTGAACAGTAAAGAGTTTGTCCTCTCTGTAATCATTCCTCCTGTTCATACTGAATATTAAAAGATCTCCTTCAAATGTGCTTTCAATGGAAGTGATGGAGGACTAAATCCACAGTGTGTCCACACACTCATTTCAAAGTAGATGATCAGCTTCTATGAGTCTTCATCAGTGTGAGTTATTCATATCAAGTGATATCTGACACATTTAAAGTCTTTTTAGCATCAAATTCCCTCTTAGTGTTTCCTGTTTCTCTGTGGTGGAAGTATAGTAGTGTACAGCTATAAAAACAGTTTTAATGTTCATTTTATGCTCCTGACTGTTTAAAGATGGACTTCTATAGACCTAATAATGCTGGCTGTCACCTGCAGCTCCTCTGTCCACCCTGCTGAGCAATCATTGATGATGGGGGGGGGCTTCCTCATCAGCCTGGGTACCATCACCTCTGCCTTCACCAGCTTCCACACACTCAATGAGATGTACATCACCATCAGCATTATCTCAAGTACTTCATATGAAACACACACACCTGTCTGTCTGTCTGCCAGTATGAACAGGATGAATGATTACAGCAAGAAAAAAAATGGTTTTGGGAACCTGACAGTTGTTTTAAGGCAGACTTGAAAAAATTGTGAACCTGTCCTTTAATAAGAGCCTCATAGCAGCTCATAGAAGAAGCTTAAGAAGCTCCAGAATATGCAGGAGGGAACAAAAAACGACATGTTGATAAGTTTTTACTTTTATCAGTAAAGTAACTTTGACTTTCATGCACAGACAGGAAGGCCCAATCTTGGAATGAAAGTAATAAAAGCAACAATAAAAGCTCAGTGTTGCATTCTAATTAATCACACCCAGAAAACTGACAAGACGACTGGTGGTGACAGCTAGACACACTTATGCAACATTTTTAGAAACCTGTGAATAACAGGTGACTGCTGGAAGCTGTACATGTTGTAATATCTGTGACCTATGTGACCTGACTAACATGACTTATATAACCATAAATGTCCAGAGCTGTGTACATCATCAGTATCTTATCTTTAAGCTCTTCTATCACATGCAAAGTGAAATATATCAAATCAAATAAAAGAACACAAAAGATTCTTTGCTTTGCATAGGTTCATTTTTACTCCACTGTACTTGTTTATTTCTTTGTTTCTTTCACTTGTTTTGGTCTTGTGCAATTAGCAAAATACTTTGCTCTTTTAGAAATGATAATAGGCACAAACATACAGTACATACACACCTCCTGAACTCTATCCAGGAGGCATAAACATTTAATACATGTCAATGCAGTAAAATACAATACAGAATAAAACTGAAAACAATTATATTCTTTATCATGGACGTAACTAAGATATTATTATTATTATTAAGAAAAATAAAAATGTTGCTACAATAATGCAACTTAATAAAATATTTGTCAAGTAATGGAGCTATGAAAACTGTGGTTATATTTCTGCTCCAGCATGCACCTCATATATTCATAAAAATCTCCTTAAAGATAAACCCTCTGATTTTTCTTAAGTTGCCAACATCATCGAAAAACGTCAAAATATCCTCCTAGCTGATGTTTTGAAACTCAACCACAGGCCAGGAGGAGATTTTTGGGACTACTGTTGCTGCTCAGACAAAATCAGAAGTGTACCTTTAAAACAGTCGATGTGTACCATGAGGACCAGATTGCGGTTTGCTCTGAAACTGCTTCTTGGTCAGTGTCATGTTCCCCATGTCAGCATTAATGTTAATCAATGTTATTTTCTCTCTGAATGAGAAAATAACTTGGCACCCTGAAAGACTTGTTCTGTTCTTGTTTTTTGTTTTTTTTGTGCTGTTCATCTCTCTCGCTGGCACCTGTCTGTCTGTTTGTCCTTCTACCCACTCACTCACGAGCGCCTCCCCTGGCCACCTCCAGTCCCGTCGCGGCACCAGTTAATCTACCAAAACACATGAACACACCCATTAGTGTTTTCTACAAAGCACGTCCCAGTTTCTGGTGCATAGTTAAAGGCGAATTCCGGTACAACCCCAATATAAATGCAATCAAAACCTTACAAGATGTAAGATATGTCTACCTCATGCTATATGTGAGTCATGCTATTATATGAAATAATGACTTATTACTTATTACTGCTGCTGTTGCTTTGGATGCTGTTAGTTCTATATAAGAAGTCAGTAGGACCGAGAGTAAAGATGTTTTTAAGGATTGATGATCCCCTCTTGAATACTCTGCTTTGAGTGATAATTTGAGTGGTTTAACCCCCCCCACAAAAAATAAATATCTTAAAGTCCCCCTCCACTCAAAAACTTCTTCCTGTTGTTTCTTCAATTGGATGTTTGAGCTCAGCTGTGCAGGATGATGAATGTGTAGAGTTTGACACTTTTCACGCCAGTCCTAGTCTAATATTTCATTTACACAATTGTGATGTGGAAATTTGAAGCCTCAAATGCATTAACACTGAGAATGGACTTTACAGTGAAATAGAAATGAAATATATTTGGATATTTATAGATTGTAATTTTTAATGAAGGAGAGGAGCAGATGCTATTTTAATTAGTTTAGAATTTAGAAACATTGCAGGAGAACACCTTTAAACTGACTTTAAACCTTTAAAAATGAAATCTATTCCCCCCCCCATTGGAAAATCTAGAATATACGCAAATATTATTCATTTCAAAAGCTGAACTACTTGACCTCTGCTACTTCACTGGAAATTCCATTCTCAGTATATGTGCACTGGTTGGTTCATTCCTCCTGATGTGGACAACTTTAAAGTTACATACTGGACTATGATTTGTTGGACCAAACTAGTTGTGATGTCTTAAATCATGATTGTAGGTATACATGTTAAATGTGACTGTGACAACAAACCCTGCACAGACATCACAGTGAAGTAACACAATAAAACATCATTTTGAGTGTAGAGGGACATTTGGACAGCTTTAAGAGCCATATGCTACTTTCCCCAATACATGGTGTTTTTTTCCCTGACTCTGCATCTACTTAATCTCCACAATGGAGGTGTAAAGTTAGCAGAGCGGCCACAATAGGAAAATACCGGAATTTTCCTTTAATGAAAGGCACATAATATGGTTTAGTCCACAGTATTCACTCTGTTCATGTAATATAGTTACACAGTGTGGAACCACAGAACCTGAGTGGGGTGTTACATGTCTGCTGAAGAGGAAATCTACTTTATTTTACTTTTGCACAGACAAAAAGTCCTGCAGATGGCATAAGGTCATGGACATGTACGTGTTATATCTGTGATTTCTGCTTCTTCTTATTAGTGAAAGTTTACTTACATGAGGAAACAGATAACGCTGTGAATGCTGGAAGTGGATACAAGAGAATTGGGGATTTTCCTGATTTTTTCCACCAAGGAATGCTCTGTTTTTCATTTACTACTGTCATTGTTGCTAAGGTTAGGTATTTCTAATATTTTTGAGATAGAATATTTCAGTCACTATACAGCATTTATGTTAATGACAAGGAAATTAATATCCAAACCACTTCTCAGTGTAACTCCATACAATTCAGCTGCACCACAAACTATAACCTAAAATGATCATAAAGATGAATTAACACTTCTAAAGCAGTTTCAACTAAAATGGATCATTCTAATTGTAGAGGAAGGAAGGGTTTGGATTAGATTGACCACATTATCTACAAATGTGAGAGTTGCATGTCTCAAGACAAAATTATATCTATTACCATTATGCCTACATGATGGAAAATGTACAATACAATGGCAATTTGATGAATGAGAGTTGAAAACAGCAAACTACTCAAAGTGACTAAGTAAACTTTCATAATTTGGTTGCAAAATCATTGCTACTTGATATGAACCACAAAATACACACAATATACTGTATAAAACTGCTGACACTGGTTTCAGTGATGTGTGACAAATGTAAATTATAAGGATTTTCTATTTAATCTAACATTTCTCATGAGTGAGCCTTTTTAAACTAATATTATCTGCTCAGCTAGCTGCCTATTGTTTGTTTTAAAGCTGTAGTAGCTTAGCTGTAAATGTATGATATTATCAGAAAAACAAATTGGTCATAAAACGTTTGGCCTTTTGGTGTTCTAACTGTAGGACTACCAGACCCATACAATAAATAACTTTTTGGCTATCTGACATGAGACTAGGCTTGTTTGGTGTTGTACGTTAGCTTCTATGCTATGTTCATATCATGTTCACGCAGGTTGAAACTTACAGATATTTATACAGCTTGGTTTCCTGACTTAGTATGAGATGATGTTTGTGCCACTGCTTCAACCTTTAAGCCCTTTAGCAGTAAAAAAAAATCTTCATATATGAATTTTTGGCACAGACTGACTATGTGAGCTAGCATTTGGAGTAGTAACTGTAAACCCTACCTGATTGGCCTAGCTTCCATTCCATTCACTGAATATACAAAATTATAAAATCATATTTTTATTGACAAACTGCAGAATTATTTGGGGCTAAAGAGGAAATCTTTGGGGCTACAGCTTTGAATGCCCATCAAGCTAGTGTGTTATACTAAAGATTTAACTAGGTGGACATAACAAGCTGGTAATTGAGTCAATAATTCATTGCTAATGTGTATGATGTTAAGACGACTTTGTCTTCAGTTGGGTAAATAAAAAGTTCCTGAACTGCTCTCATTTACAGAGCATCTTACTTGTATTTGACAGTCAAACCCATTTTGACACTGGGAGAGGTGTTGGACCATCTTTTCGAATCCAAAAATCCAGTTAACTAGCAATCTCAGTCTTCACGTTAGCATGAATGCTCTGCCATACTGAAAATGTACACCTACTAGGAGAACTAGCTATGGCTGACAGTTAACACTTCTGCATGCTCACAGGAGGAAACTCATTCTCGTCGTCCAGACACACAGGTCCAGCAGCAAACTCGTGTTCTGGGATGACTTCGCCTTTCACTGCTCCACCATCTTCACAATAACCTGGTTAGAAATATGTGAAGGAGACAGACAAATCATTACATCATCCTAACTGTAGTTAGATTGTCTGTTTGATGTGCTCACTCTCATTAATATTAATCTGCATTTCAACATTCCAACCTGGAGGTGAATGTATAACTGTGAGTTAAAAGGTTACGAGGTAGCCGCGATAGCTACGCTGCTGGCTACAATATAACTAAGACGTTCCTCCTTAAAAATGTGAAACATATGGGCCTCTGTGGTCACAGAGATACCATGTCAGGACCACAAGAGAGGTAAAATATTGGTTATTTCTCCTACTCTTATGGTAGAGATTGCTGATTGTGAAGCCATTAAACAAGTCACCGTTGTTGGATTTTAGTTTAATGAACCTACAGTACCTGTCAAAAGTTTGGACATACCTCCTCATTCATGGGGTTTTCTTTATGTTTACTGTTATCTACATAGTACAATACTGAATGTATCAAAAGCATGAAATAACACAAATGGAATTATGTTGTAAACAGAAAAATGTTGAACCAAAATATGTTTCAGATTTCAGATTCCTCAAAGTAGTCACTGTTTGCCCAACTGGTCAAGGCATATGGCCCCCACATCTAGAGTTGTTCCTTGCTACTGCTCACAGGGGAATGTTGGGTCTCTTTAAATTAAATTAAAGAGTACGGTCTAGACCTGCTCCATGTGAAAAGTGGCTTGAGATAATTTAAGATGGGATTTGGCGCTATATAAATAAAGATAAATAAAGATAAATAAAGCTTGATTGCTTGATGACCCAGCTTTGCACACTATTGGTAATATCTTAACCAGCTTCACGTGGTCATCACCTCATGAATAAAAATAAAAATCTAGACACATCAACTACAGGAGATTTGGTGGATTATCAATAGAAAGCCCTTAGATTCAAACTAACATCTCTGTTCCACTACAGATTCTCTGACACCAAAAAAACAATGGTGGAAGTCCTTAAATATAGTTACTTATAAGTTTGTGAAGGTGGTGTTCCAGTTTTTACAAGTGTGTTGTTACAAAGAAAAATGATCTACCTGATGAGGTCAGTTGGAGTGATTGCACATCCTACCACAGCTACCATAAATCATATCTAAATATGTTCACCATAAACATCACAATCGTTCTCAGATCAAGCTAAATTGCATTCATAAAAAGCTGGACATTAGAGCTGGTACAAACAGGCCCTTGGCTCTTTCTATTCTGATTAGATAGGGAAACTTTCTCAACTGTGCAATTAATAGAAAACCCACATCCTGCATGAGCTGACCTAAGAGTGATGTCAAACCCTTCCTGTTACACAAACCCAAAACACAAGCAGAAATGTGTGTTGCTACAAACCAGTAAGAGTTGCAGTGATGGGACCAGAGGCTGGTAAGGCAGCGGTTGCAGCATAAGATGGATATGCCTGTGCTGGCCCTGTGACCTCTGATCCTTCTGATTCTGTACCTTCAAACTGGTCATCATCAATACCAAAGAGCCTAAGAGAGAAAGAAGAGAATGACGGAAGCTAGAGCATGGGTTAAAGATTCGAAGATTCAAAGATTGGTAAAACACTGTAAACATTTGTAATGAAGCAACATTTCCAGAGGCTTCCACCAGGATCTGGATTTAGACTAGCACGCAGTTTTCTGGTATTAACAAGCAGTGTGTTTCTGGACCAGTTATCTGAAAAATGACCAATAAGCGTTCTCTCATTTCTGCTCATATTGTGGCAGATTTGTCAGTGAACATGGCACATACCTGGCTCCTGTATGAGCTGTTTTTTTTTCTTTTGAGGAATAAGAGGTCAGTCCAAACACATTCCAATTGCAATACATACTGCATACATTAACTGTTTCCCAGTGAAATATAAATGATAAATAGACTGCACTTACAGTACAAGCCACATTCACCCATTCACACACACACTCATACACTCATGGCGGCAAGCTACCACGCAGGGTCTTTGTGCAGCCATCGGGAGCAATTTGGGGTTCAGTATCTTGCCCAAGGACACTTCCCCATGTGGACTAGAGAGGCTGGGAATCAAACCTCCAATTATTGGACGATCTGCTCTAATGTGACTAAATATGTTTCACTCAAGTACTGTAGTTTTGAGGTATTCGTACTTTACATGACTATTTCCATTTTATGCCGCATGATACTTCTAATACATTACAAAAACATAACAAATAATACAAAATTCAGCTGCTCGTGTGCTGGAGGACCAGGACCAGAAGGAGAATGAACATAGCACCTGTTTTAAGATTGCGGCACTGGCTACTGTTAGTTTTAAGATCCTTTTATTGGTCTACAAATACACTAAATGGTCTTCCTCTTTAAGGCTTTAAGGCTTTAAGATATGTACCCACTAGACCCCTAAGGTACCCTGTAAGTTACGTCTTGGTTGTTCCTAGGGTCTGGTCTAACATCCATGGTGAGGCCACTTTTAGCCACTATGGCCCCAGCCTGTGGAACAGCTTGCTGGAGTACCTGAGGGTGCTTAGATATCTTTAAAAGAAAACTTAAACACACCTTTTTAGCCTGGCTTTCATCTAGTGTGTGTCAAAATGTGCTTTTACTACTTATTTTAGTGTTTTAGTTTCATTATACCATATTGCTATAAGCTAGACTGCAGGACTTTTGTCTCCCCCTTCTGGCAGAGAGAGTAAAGGGAGGTTCCCAGCAGTGTCTGATACAGGTATGTGCCCCACATTTATTCAGGTTTTTCCTTTGATTTCTCCCCTGGCTGTGTGCAGTCTGGTCGGGGTGTATTAGTGTATTTTCTTGGTAACTATCCAGATGTTTTTCTACTACAGTATGTAGTTTTTACTCTTACTCATTGTGAAATCAGCTGCAGCCTCACCTGTGTTTGTGTGCCAACATGCACTCTCCTCCATCCTGTGGATCCACGTTGTAGATAAACAGCTGGCCGTCATCCGTGGCCACCAGCAGCCGCGGAAGCTTCTGGATCCTGAAACATCCAAGTGAGTTTCCATTAGAGTTGTTTTGGAACAATCATAGACATTCACTTTAATCTGGTGCAACACTAAGAAACAAGGACTGATTGAAACTGCCCTCCTAAAAATTGTTTGAAATCAACCTCATTCTTGTGTCATCACGGGATTTAATAAATAAAACCTCAGGGTGGTGAGATTTTAAAAAAAAGGATTTTCTCCCTAAAGTGCTGCTAAAAGAAATTATGTCATTAAATTCAAAAGAGCTCATCCTCTGGGGAGCATAGATTTGGTCAGTTAATGTCATAGCTGCCCTTTGGATTATGAGATGTCACGCCTTAATCCTAAAATATTCGTGTGAGGAGATCTTTCTGTGTAGGTCTAAAAACACAACATGTTCTGAGTAGACTACACCCAAACAAAAAACACAGATCATGCTAATATACAGGCTCTGATTCCACAGAGAGGCTCACATAGCCAGGGTGCAGACGTTCTTTTGGCCGGATGAAAGGAGGTGAACGGTGGCGAAGGCCCGGTCCTGGCTCATCATGCCGGAGACCTGAGCAGGGAGGTAGCTGCTGGCTGCTGAGAACATCTTCCCCACGTAGGCTGACCAGGTGGCAGCATCGTCTTCTCCACTGCACACAGAAAACAATGACTTTGTTAGAAAAATTACCTAATGACTGTTTTAATGCCTTTAAAGTCCTCTGCATGTGTAGAATCATACATTAGCTCCTGATTAGTCAAACCATCTCAATAATATTTCTTGTTCAGAGGCTGATTCAGCTGTTTGACCTGTTGCTCTACTGTTAATAGAAATCATCTTACATTCATTTTGCATTATTTTCAATGCTGATTGATCGTTTGCACTGTCACTCTCTCTCTCTTTCCCTCTCCTCTTTATTTCTCCTTTCTCTCTCATCTCTTTCTCTCCCTCTTCTCCCTTTCACTCTCTCTCCTTCAACCCCATCAGGTCAAGGCAGATGGCTCCCGTTAAAATGGTTTCTTGCCTTCGTTGCCAAGTGCTGCTCATGTGGGAACGTTGGGTCACTTTAAATTAAATTAAAGAGTACAGTCTAGACCTGCTCTATGTGTAAAATGCCTTGAGATGACTTTTATTGTGATTCAACGCTATATAAATCAAGATTGATTGATTGATTGATTCAGTAACATTCTGTCTCTATTATATGATGTCAGTGCTTTAAGAACTAAATTCCACTAGGGAGGAGAGCATCTGGACTACCTTGCTACTGCACAAAATAGCTGATGCTCTGCCTCAATCAATGTGATTCTATTTCTCATATTACACCATGATCTCCTACGCTTTCAACAGGAATCACATGATATTTTGGATTTACCATTCAATGATGCCTTTAACTTTTACATACTGTTAATATTCTGACCTGGCTTAAGTACTCCTTTATAATCAGTGTTTATACCAGATTTGGAACTACACTACTACTGTATTTTGTGTTGATGTTTTCTTTTGATTTGAAAAACATTCAAAATCACGCTATGTTAGGATCTCATGTCATTTAAAATGAGAACATAACATCATTATTTCTGTTACTTTAGTGGAAGTGAGGGATGCAACAATATTTGAATGGTAGGCTTCATGATAACCTTTAACATTGTGCAAAAATGTATACCAGCTGCACAACAATAAATAATTTTTGGTTTTTCATTACTTTCAAATGTTAAAATAGGTCAAATTTGACTCGAACAGGGTTAAAAGCATGTTGTGTTTATAGGATGTATGTGTGTGTGTGTGTGTGTGTGTGTGTGTGTGTGTGTGTGTGTGTGTACCTTGGTCCCATTTGCTCCAGTTTGAAGATATGCACTGTCTCTGTGTTGCTGGAAGCACAGAGGAACTGACCATCGGGGCTGAAGGACAAAGAGCTTATACTGACATACCTGCAGACAGACAGGACAGATGTTAACACACACACACACACACACACACACACACACACACACACACACACACACACACACACACACACACACACACACAAACACTCAAGGAATGATGAGTAATTTAAAGTAGATGATTAACTCTCAGGCTCTGACCTCATCATTCTACTCAGCTGTTTGTGTATGTTAGCCAGTACTCATGTCACATTTACTACTTATAAATTAGTCATTGAGGTATAAGTACATGCATACAATGTACCTGCAAGATATTAATGCTATTATTATATTATTATTATTATTATTATTATTTGGAATGATGATTTATGTGATTTGTTCAGGTTGATGTTTTCAGCTGTATTCACACATTTACTTTGCTGCTTTTATGAGTGAAGGTCTTATATGATGTGCGTGACCTCTGACCTCTTCATGCCTCGACGGAACTCAAAGAGACGCTGGCCCTCAGGAATGGAAAACACTCGGATGACTGTGCCCTGTGAGACAGACAGTCAGGTGCTTTCTTTACTTTGCTTTACGGCAAACAACAGATTTTTTTCCCCATTAATTTAAATAGTGTCTGCATCTCTTCCTTACCCGCTCTGAGGCACTGGCGAGTTTGGTGGCTGAGGCGTTGAACGTGAGAGCTGCCAGAGGACTGTCATGAGCCGGGATCATCGTCACTGTGCTCTGAAATGACCAAGAGATGGACAGAAATAAAGAGAGTTACTCCACATTGATATCATCTTCATGTCAGCAGCTATAGAATGTTTATTTACTGAGCCCTTTTTGACAAAGAATTAAACTATATCTTCAGTAGGAACTAATGAGCTTAGGACTGAGTGCCACAGGCAGGTTACACTGTAAGAAGTTAGCCGCTGAGTTAGCCGCTGAGCTAGCCACTAAGTTAGCAGCAGAAAGCTCTCAGACGTAGCGTCCATGTTTCTGGTAGAGGGAGAGAAGTGGTGACTTTGATTGACAGGTGACACTCGGTAGGGGGCGGGGTTTCAGTTAATTCGGAGGCCACACCCACAGCGTTTGGTAGCAGAGAAAGAGGCTGATTTTTACACAACTTTGAAGCCTAATTTCATATATTTGGTGATTTTTTTTAATCATTCTAATTTGGCAGGGTGGTTAACAACACACTTTTCTGTGGTATGTCAAACTCAGAACATATATTTATTCTTACTTTACACGGACTTTAAATAATGTTTGTTTGGTATTTTTCAGTGAAATTGAAAGGTATGGTATATACATTAAGCAACATCTCGATGTAAATCTTACTGAAAGAATAGGTGTAATAGCATAATGGTCATGCTAATTCAGCAGAAATCCAATGATGAATTTACTAGATTAAAATTTAATTTTATAAAAGAATTTGCTGTTTGAATTTATAATACAGAATTTGTTAAATTTCTGTAAAGATGATTACAGTTTTGCTGTGTTTTTTTACAGAATTATTCTGGCAACCACAGCTGCCAGTTTGTTCCTGTAAAAACAACAGGATTTTCTTTTTTTACAGTGTAAGGAAGTCAGACAGTATTGAGTGAATGGATTAACACACTGTTGATTTGGGTCTTTTCATGGTTTGTTGAGCAGCACTGAAATTTCTCAAAACACTATAAAACCCTCTCAATCCAGTTTATAAAAAAGGTGAACAGTAGAAGTGTCTCTACCAGTATCAAAAATAGCTTTTACACAGATCCTGACCAATACATTAGCATGGGCAACATCATCTACAGATTTATCAGTAATGCACATGTGAGTTCTAATCCTAGCAGTGGCAAAGTGCAATATCAAGAACTGAGTCATGACAAAGTGAAGAAAGAGACACTTTCATCCTGTGGGGCCAAACTTACGCTGTGCTGTAATGAATCAACACAGAGCAGAGGGGGGGTGTTCTTTATCTGACTGAGTTCACATGAACATCCAGTGTGTGGTTAAGATCTGCTGACGTGTTTCCAGGTAAGAACAAACCTGAACCACACACACTGAAACTTTAAACATGAGTGTACAAGGAGATAAGCACAACTGAAACAAAGTGTTCTCTCTGAGTGAGGCAGGGTTTCCCAGCACTGGATTATAATGAAAGATGAACAATTCTCTATCACACAGACATCGAAAAACTACTCAGATCATTTACTTTATTAAAAATACCAACACAACATTAAAAATCCTACTACATTAAATATGTATTATAACCTTGATGTAGTATGCAGTATTACAGTAAAAGTACTGCAGTATTATGAGTGATGTAGTATGCAGTATTACAGTAAAAGTACTGCAGTATTATGAGTGATGTAGTACTGCAGTATTACAGTAAAAGTACTGCAGTATTATGAGTGATGTAGTATGCAGTATTACAGTAAAAGTACTGCAGTATTATAGCGATGTAGTATGCAGTATTACAGTAAAAGTACTGCAGTATTATAGCGATGTAGTATGCAGTATTACAGTAAAAGTACTGCAGTATTATGAGTGATGTAGTATGCAGTATTACAGTAAAAGTACTGCAGTATTATGAGTGATGTAGTATACAGTATTACAGTAAAAGTACTGCAGTATTATGAGTGATGTAGTATGCAGTATTACAGTAAAAGTACTGCAGTATTATGAGTGATGTAGTATGTAGTATTACAGTAAAAGTACTACAGTATTATGAGTGATGTAGTATGCAGTATTGCAGTAAAAGTACTGCAGTATTATGAGTGATGTAGTACTGCAGTATTACAGTAAAAGTACTGCAGTATTATGAGTGATGTAGTATGCAGTATTACAGTAAAAGTACTGCAGTATTATAGCGATGTAGTATGCAGTATTACAGTAAAAGTAGTGATATATTATTATATATGACATCATTAGATTATTAATAGTGAAGCATCAGTGTTAGAGCAGCATGTTACTGTTGTAGCTGCTGGAGGTGGAGCTAGTTTATACCACTTTATATACAGTTAGCTAGTTTACACTACTTTATATACAGTTAGCTAGTTTATACCACTTTATATACAGTTAGCTAGTTTATACTACTTTATATACAGTTAGCTAGTTTACACTACTTTATATACAGTTAGCTAGTTTATACTACTTTATATACAGTTAGCTAGTTTATACCACTTTATATACAGTTAGCTAGTTTATACTACTTTATATACAGTTAGCTAGTTTACACTACTTTATATACAGTTAGCTAGTTTATACTACTTTATATACAGTTAGCTAGTTTATACCACTTTATATACAGTTAGCTAGTTTATACCACTTTATATACAGTTAGCTAGTTTATGCTACTTTATATACAGTTGGTTAGTTTACACTACTTTATATACAGTTAGCTAGTTTACACTACTTTATATACAGTTAGCTAGTTTATACTACTTTATATGCAGTTAGCTACTTTATACTACTTTATATACAGTTAGCTAGTTTATACTACTTTATATACAGTTAGCTAGTTTATGCTACTTTATATACAGTTAGCTAGTTTATACTATATATAGCTACAGTTAGCTAGTTTATACTATATATAGCTACAGTTAGCTAGTTTACACTACTTTATATAGTTAGCTAGTTTACACTACTTTATATACTGTTAGCTAGTTTATACTACTTTATATACAGTTAGCTAGTTTACACTACTTTATATACAGTTAGCTAGTTTATACTACTTTATATACAGTTAGCTAGTTTATACTACTTTATATACAGTTAGCTAGTTTATACTATATATAGCTACAGTTAGCTAGTTTACACTACTTTATATACAGTTAGCTAGTTTACTTTATATACAGTTAGCTAGTTTATACTACTTTATATACAGTTAGCTAGTTTACACTACTTTATATACAGTTAGCTAGTTTACACTACTTTATATACAGTTAGCTAGTTTACACTACTTTATATACAGTTAGCTAGTTTAGTCCAGTGGTTCCCAACCTAGGGGTGGGGCCCCTCCAAAGGGTCAGCAGATAAATATGAGGGCTGGTGAGATGATTAATGGGAGAGGAAAGAAGAAAAAACAAATGTGTTTTCAGCTTTTTCTCTAATCTTTGATTTTTTGCTGAAATATTGGATCATTTGAACATTTATTGAAATTAAAGCATGTGAGAAGTTTAGAGGTAAAAATCACTATTTGGTGGAGCTGTTAACAACTCATAGACATCTGAAATGTGAGCCGACTACACACTGCTTTTTGTAAGACATCAAAAGATATTTTTGGTTTCATCTTTAACGATATGTTGTATTTTAAAAGCTTGTTATATTATCCATTGTGTCAAATCTTCATCTGAAAAGTAACTAAAGTAGGAAGTACAATATTTCCCTCTGAGAGGGAGATGTAGTATCACATGGAAATACTACAGTAAAGTACAAGTACCTCAAAACTATACATTAGTACATTAGTACAGTACTTGAGTAAATGTACTTTGTTACTTTCCACCACTTGTATCATGTGTTCTAGCTTACAGTATCACAGCTACTCAGAGTCCATTGTCTATCAGACTCAGTCCTCTCTTAGCCAAGTCACATCATAAGCTCAGAGAGACCCTCCCTGATGTGTGGTGTCCTAAAATCCCAGCTGTACCTCCCAGTCCACTATTACACTGTGTGGTATATTAAACACATCCTGAGAGCTCAGCATCAGTTCTTGGACATTGTACAAAATGGAACGGTTCCAAAGACCGCAGGAAAAAACCTCTTACAGTCTAAGGTGTCGTACAAACAGACACGAGAGAAGGCGCCATCAGAATGAACAGTCTCAGACAAACAAGTATCAGAACACACTGTGAGAGAAGATGATCTCCTGATAACTGTGTTTCAAAGAAAACAGTCCTCTGAGTCTACATGTGATCAGTTGTGGCTGTGTGAACTTTCATTTCCAAATGTGTTCCATATTTAATGCATGAGTCTAGTTTATTACAACTTGGATCTATTTTCTATGTTACGTGTTGTTTTGTCCACACATTAAATAATCGGTTATCAATAAATAATATAAATAATAATCATGAGATACATTAGAATTAGTGCTGAAATAGTGTCAGTCTGCTATAATCATATAAACAGCTTTACCAAATCTATTTCTTTATTCTTTATTCCTATCTATTTATTTCTTTATTTCTATTGTAGTAACTGAAAAAATGACTCCATCAGTCTTTGGCTGCAGATTTGTGGTGGTGTGTGTTCATGTCTGAACCATTCAAACATTTCCTGATGGAAAGCTTTTACTTTGTTGAGCTGTTGTTATGAAGGTTAACTGTGATTGGCTCAGAAGTTTCAGAGCTATGAGAGCAGAGATGTGACTGGCTGAGAGATTATTAAATAATCTCAACACCTGCTGATCTATATTCTCCTTCACTCAGTCCTTTTACTGCACATACATGATCCAAACATTTCAACTGAAGGTACAAAATATTAAATTATTGAGGGCCCCTCTCTGCTCAAGGTCCCCATGGCACATATGGTAGATCTGACCATGGATATAAAAATATTAAAGACCATGTAAAGTGAATTCAGACATTTTCTTCTAAACACATTAAATAGGTCATAAATGTATTTCTAAAAAAGATGTAAAAAGCATTTCAACCATTTAGATTTGAATTGTAGAGCTAGGCTTCACAAACTGTGTTTCAACATTTCTGTGTTCAGGATTTAGTGGGGGGGGGGGGGGGGTCCTGATTAGCATAAACCCGCCCCTGCTGCTGTAGAGGTATAAATACATTCAGCGCACACTACTACTACTACAGTCTACAGTTAGCCAGTTAACTGAGTTAGCAGCAGAAAGCTCTCAGACGTAGCATCCATGTTTCTGGTAGAGGCAATACTATCCAGCTACTCGGTAGAGGTGGTGACTTTGATTGACAGGTGACACTTGGTAGGGGGCGGGGTTTCAGTGAACTCTGTGGGCACTCCCACAGCGTTTGGCAGCAGAGAAAGAGGCTGATTTTTACACAACTTTGAAGCCTAATTTCATACATTTGGCGATTTTTTTTAATCATTCAAATTTGGCAGGGTGGTTAACAACACACTTTTCTGTGGTATGTCAAACTCAGAACACATATTTATTCTTACTTTACACGGACTTTAAGTGAAAGTGAATTACAAAAGTACAATAGGTGTGTGGTAGAATGAGAAAAGTGTGTTATTATAGCATGACAAATTCTTGTTATATACAATTTCAACATACTGACATACTAATAATTATCATCATAGTATCATAATATCATACTATTAAAAAAATGTAATCTTGGATTTGATTTCCTAATTACAGTCTTTAAGAGCTGTTGTTAATTCTAAAGGAGTGTATGTTTTTAGTCAGTGCACACATACAGGGAATCTATCAAATAGTGACAGTGTTACTCACAGATATAAAAGCTTTTTAATACAATGAACCAGAACTAAATTACGATGAATAATCATATCTAATGAGATTTTGACAACCATCATCGTCATAATCTACCTCCTACTCTGCACTTTAGCTGTCTGTCTGCTCTGATGCAATTAGTTAGAGTAAAATGACTGCACACTATAATCCAGCCTACATTCACACAAGAATGTAATGGCAATAAATTTAGATGATAATCCAAAATTGGATAATCCATCCTTGATAATAACAGACAGTAGCATTGGATTTGATGTTTTTTGATGACTTGTTGCTTACCAGATTGTTGGCATCATATACTATGATCTCCCCGATGGTGGCGCTGCCGGGGTACGTCAGGTAAGAGTTGGAATGATTGATAGAAAGAGCACAGAGACCTGCAAGAGGTTATAATAGTTACACATTAAAGCTGCAATAGCAAACAGTTGCTTATATTCACATCCAGCAGACAGAGCAACATTAGCATTTATTTGTTTCCCCCAATGAAAGTTCTTTTAGCTCTTGTTTGGTCTCCACCAACTCCTGAGAAAAAATCTGGCTCTTTAGCTGCTCAATCCTTCACCAGCTAGTCTCTTACTCTGAAATGACTTTGGCTTGCTAATGTTAAGGCTTTATTGAGGTTTGTTCAGAATGATTTCATTCAGAATTAAAGGCTGTGAGAACAATGAAGCTTCACTGACAGGATGGGACAAAACAGCAGTTTTTGTGCAGATTAAACAAAAAAATATGACATGTTGAACAGTGAGATTTACAGGTTCTGGTGTGTGATATTTGTTTTCATTTGGACAGAGTCAAGTAGCTGATTCCCCCTGTTTCCAGTCTTTATGCTAAGCTATGATAACCAGTTGCTGACTGCATAGCCTTATATTGGACTGACATGAGAGTAGTAATAGTACTCTAACTCTTACTCTATCCCAACATGATAGTGTCTTGTTTTAAAGAAACAGATTTACAGTCAGCAGCTCAAATGAACACTAAAACCTAATTATTCCTCCTGTTCATACTGACCATTAGAAGATCTCTTCATAATGCTCTTACAATGGAAGTGATGGAGGACTAAATCCACAGTCCTCCTTCTGTGTAAACATGGATTTAAAAGTAGATGTGAAGCTAATATGAAGCTTCAGAGTCCAAATGAGTCAAATCTTCATCTTCCATGTTTCAACGTTACAGTGTTTTTAGTGTCAAAGTCTTTTTGTTACTATACTTCCACCACAGAGAAACAGGAAACACTAAGAGGGAATTTGATGCTAAAAAGACTTTAAATGTGTCAGATATCACTTGATATGAATAACTCACACTGATGAAGACTCATAGAAGCTGATCATCTACTTTGAAATGAGTGTGTGGACACACTGTGGATTTAGTCCTCCATCACTTCCATTGAAAGCACATTTGAAGGAGATCTTTTAATATTCAGTATGAACAGGAGGAATGATTACAGAGAGGACAAACTCTTTACTGTTCATATGAACACCTGACTGATGGTTTAAGACACACTCTCAACCTCTCCTTTAAGCTATCTGTTGATGTTGATATCAGTTGATACCACGCTTGCTAACCTCAACATCTCCCTTTCAACAGTTACTTTTTAAATGAGTAATACAGTATCTCTTTGCTGGAAGGATGTTAAAAGCCCTTCCGTTGGTCATTCGGCTGAAAGAGCTATCAGCATGCCTTGTCCTAGAAAAATTAACATACTCAATGAAAATGAAATCAGCCAAATTTCATGAGATCTGGAACCCCTTTCTTTCATTCTTGGAGAACTGTGAACTGTGGGAAACTCTGGAATTTTTAAGGTGATCTATTCACAAGGAATGCCGATGTAACTATTATGTTAACTATATGATGTTAAGCTATTTTAATATCCCATTTATGTAATGTCGTTATCCTTTTTGTGTTTTGTTTTTGGGGTGGGAGGTTTTGCTTGATTTTATGCTTTGTTGAAATGTACTGTGATGTGATTTGTTAAAAACATATGTTTATAATATAATAATATATGATTTATTGCTCACAACAATCACAACAATAAGGCCAACGTTGTAATAAACTGTAATCGCCCTGCTGTCAGTGTGTGTGTGTGTGTGTGTGTGTGTGTGTGTTTGAGGCACATACTTCCAGCAGTCCCCATGTCTTACCTGAGGGGTTGGACGGAGTGTTGAGCAGAGTCTTGAGTAACTTCATGTCTTTGATGTTGTGGATGTAAATGGACTCTTCAAGGCACACCACGAGCCTCTGCAAGACACAGCAGGCCTCAGGTCATTTCAATATAATGTAATGCACTTCCACTCACACCAGTGAAACCACACTGACTGTAGGGAACACGTGTGAAGATAATTGTTTCACATTCAATCCCACATAAGGAGATGCAGGTTGTCTTGTTTAAAGTGAAATGAAACACTATTGTTGACTTCATCAGAACATTCAGAGATCATATTTCTGTCAACAGTCTTGCTGCTGTGTCATGACAGGGAGTTTTCAGGTCTCCTGTTGTAATAAATGAACATGAACTCCTCACCTTGACTACCAATACTGAGACAGCATGATAAATAAGACATTATAAGAATCACATTACAGATCTGGATTTTCTCACCAAAATAATTATAGGTGGTTACTGACATTCAAAAAACACTGATTTTGCTACAGCACTCAATATTCAGGTTTTGTGCACTTACTACTACCGCAAAAATAATCTACAGCAGGGTTGTCAAACATAGAGCCCGCCAAAGTGTCCAATCTGGCCCACTGGATAATTTTCCAAATTGTGAAAATTACAGAAAAATAATTCAAATTTTTCATCCCAAATGTCTTTGATTCTGAAATTTGATGACTTATCCTCAAGTGGCCCAAAATGCACAAAAATTAAAATATTATATTATGTTACACTTTTGTGTAATTGCTACACATTTTTGGCTTTTTGTTAAATTCATAGTTAATAGTTTTAATAAGATTGTTATTGTTATAAATAGTTTATAGTATTATAAGTTGTTATGAGGATTTCTTTTTATGGCCAATAGGCTAAGCTGCATGTAAATAAACATGCTTAACATATCTGTAGCTCTTTCTCATTGGTTTGTCCCAATTCAGACTCATTAAGTTCATAAAATAGTCACTATACAGTATTTAATTTGTAGATTTGTGTACATGGACACAAATGTTCCATTTTTTTCATGACACTCATCAGAAGAATAGGAATGAATGTCAACTCCAATGTAATGCATCTTAAATTTACTGAGATATTTCAGCCTGGAACCAAAGTGACGGACCAACCACTTAACATTACCATCTCTATAGACATGTCACTAGCATATAGGGCTGGGCAATGTATTGATATTATATCGATATCTTGATATTTTATAGATATTGTCTATATATATATATTGAATATTGTAATATCATGATATGGAATACGTGTCTTTTCCTGCTTTTAAAGGCTGCAATACAGTAGAAATGTGTTTTATTATCTGCCTTTATCCATTTAACATTATATCCACATTACTAAGGGATTATTTATAACAAATCTCATTGCATAGATATTTAGTGAAAGCACCAATAGTCATCAATACAATATTGTCAAAATATCAATATCAGGGGTTGAGCATAGCTCAGCGGGTAGTGCACCCGCCCCATGTGTAGAGGTTACAGTCCTCGTTGCAGGTGACCCCGGTTCGAATTCCGAGCCGAGCGGTCTTATCCTGCGTGTCATTCCCCCTCTCTCTGTTTCCTGTCTATCTCCACTGTCCTGTACATTAAAGGCAAATAAGCCCCAAAAAAATATACTTTAAAAAAAAAAAAATCAATATCAAGGTATTTGGTCATAAATGTTGTGATAATTGATTCTGCCCTTAATGGCCAGCCCTACGAACATATCTAAAAAGCCTGATAGTGGATGAATATGATTTTTGGTTCAGTGGTTAATTAAAAATCACAAAAGAAAACCCCACTAAAATGACGTTGACTATGGCTCCCTTACAGGTTGAACTCCTGCTCTAGGCTGGTACAGTATTGAAGCTGATGAATATTCCAGGCTGAAACAACAAGCCACAGTCAGTACAGGCTGCATACTGTTTACAGTCCTGAGAAGCTTGTTTGGTGACTGAGTAAAAGCAATCATCTTTGTGTGTTGAACAGTAGAACAATATTTGGAACGTAGTGTCCCATGCCGTGTTGAACTCTGAATGGAAACATCTGCTTGTGATGTCATCAGGCAGACTTAATTTAATGTTCCCAGGCGGGTGCTGATGTATCAGAATGAATCGAACAAAACATTTCCTTAGTTGGAAATGAGCATGTCGTTGTCTGCACGCATGTTTACTCAAAGCTGTGAGGACAAGGGACAGCAGGTTGTTTATCTCAGCATGTCTCCAAAAGGTCAAGATGTACAGATTGATGGACATTAGCTGTCAAATCTGAGAAAATATCACTAATGAACCACGAGGTACCTTGGCTTGAGTTTGGAGACTGCATCTGCCTAATGAACTGGGAGTATTGCTAAATGAGGGGAACATGGACATTTACCAAGCGGGGAGGAGATACAGAAAAGAAAGAGCCACGCTGATATCTCTGAATCAACATCCATGCATGAAAGCAAACATGCAGAGACATTTATGGACTCAAGGCTTATTTTCAGTATTGGATAATGCTTATTTATGAATAGGAAAATCAGAAAAAAAGAAGAAAAATCAAACATATAATAAAACATAAATAAAAAAATTAACAGAAACAGAAATCATGCCATCTTACACAAATTCAAGGCCATTCCAATCATGATCAATGAGCGATCAATGATCTCATAGCTACCTACATAAGTGAAATGGAAATTCATTCTTTAAATAACTGAATGTAATGTAGGCAGCAATTCAAAGGTTGGAACCAGGCTAACTTATGGTTTTAATAATGTTGTATGTTATAAATAATTCTATGTCGTTATGAGGATTTCTATTTAGGGATCCATAAAGTTCTTGTAGTTTTCAGTTTCAATAAAATGCATTTCAATCATTATTGCTGTGCTATATCTCATGTCTAGGGTAAAAATAGAACATGATATTGTATGATAGTAGTGGTGTAAAATCTAAAAAATACTGTGCTTCTGTGCAAAATAATGGAAGAAAAACAAGACATAATGTTGTTGTAACAGCAACATTTTTCATAGTAAATAGATGGTTTATTATAGTAAAGATATAATATATATATATATAATGTGTAGGTTATTATGGAATGGTCCACTTGAGATCAAATTGGGCTATTTGTGGCCCTTGAACTAAAATGAGTTGACACCCCTGATCGAACCCATTTTCCTGAGCTTAACACAAAGACTGACAGCAGCATGGGCCGTTTATAGGTCAGTGTGTGAACTTGTATGTGAGGAACCTGTATGGCTACACTGTGATATACCAGTGTTCAGGGAAGCTCACCTGTCTGTTGAGCTTGACAGACAGGATGTTGCTGGGGTAGCTGTAGTTGCAGATCTCGGTCCCCTTCTTAAAGTGGTAGATGTTCATACGTTGCGGCATGGCGGTGCTCACCACCACCACCAGACTGCTGGAGAACAGGCGCTCCACGATGTAGACATCTGGAGTCTCTGCTGGGAGAGAACAGGGAACAAGACACAGAGGCAGTGATGAGGAAAGAGATTAAACTACCACACTACCACAATCCTTCCCTCAAGAGAAATAAAGACATCATTTTTAGGTCAGGAACAACTTGTCTGCACAACATGAGCTTCTGATAAAAAAATATGGAGATGCCAGCAGAGGTTTGCTCAGTTAAGATTTCCGAAAACAAAGTTTGGACAAGATGTGTCCAAACATGTCTAACAGCAAAATACTGCATAGATGGTCACACAAGGCACGCTGAAAAGTCATTTGAAGCATCTCTACTTGAAGGCGTTCATGGTGTTGCTCTCATTGTGCCGACTGACATTGGCAGAAGTCATGTAAAGAATGCAGAGGAAGTTCAAAACCCTGCCTCAGTTCCAACTTTGTAAAAGGTGTGTGTGTGTATGTGTGTGTTGGAGGTTCAGATGCTTTTTTAACAATCCAACAAGCACTTGGTTTGATGCATGCTGACACCTTTATTTATAACAAGAACTTTTACTTCACTTTTAATTAAATACACTTCAATTCTTTCCGCTGTTTTAACTGCAGACTGAATAATCCTCCAATTACAATCTGAACCCAAATCCTTAAAATAAGATGACTTACCTACTAATCTTATGTAAAGTACAATGAGAGAAGTTTAAATCACACACAATGCAAGATTGAAACAGCTGGAGACAGTAACTGCCACTGAAGTAATTTGTGAAAATGCATGTAAGGCTTTTCATCTGGCTGCTGAGAAGATGTTTGGACACTTAAGTATAACAGAGTTTTCCATAATGTTTGACAGTCTAATGTGAAACAGACTTTCTTCACTGACTACACAATGAACATATAAGTATGAAAGAAGACAACAAAGCAGAGGCCACATATTCAGTGTGTGTCACTATAAAAAAATTACTCCTTGAGTGAACTTTAAAAAATAACGGAATGAATTTCCACATGATTAAATTGCTTTCTTTCAGCATTAAGGATTTCTGCTGATCCAATTTAAGGTACTTAGGTTAAGTCATATTCATTTATTAGGTTTGATTAACATATTTAGTGGGGTTGGGTCTGACTTCATTGAATAAGGTTGAAGCAACTAACTAATAGGAGTAACAACACCAGTAATTAAGTTGATCCATCCATTCTGCTCATTCTACAGAGGGTCAATCCAGGCTGTCATTGGGTGAGAGGCGGGGTACACCCTGGACAGGTTGCCAGTCCATCACAGAACTAACATATAGTAGACAGACAACCATTCACACCTTTAAATTTACTGTCTCCAATGAACTTAACCTGCATGTTTTGGGTGTGTGGGAGGAAGCTGGAGAACATACAAACTCCAACTAACCACTGCACCACCTTAAGTTGATCTAACTGTGCCACTCTAACTTGATCCAACACCAGTAAATTAGGTTGGAGCAGCAGAATTGTTTATTGCCTAAAGAAAGAAATCTGATCATATGCCGAGATTTTAACGTTTTTTTTAACATTGTCTCAGTTTCTTTTAACATGAGTGAATCTATTAAGCGTTTCAGGTACATACTACATGATTTAATCACAATCATCATGGAAGCATGAAATTATATAGTACGAAACACATGTTACACTTAACATACACGTAAATGTATCAGCCAGCCAATTTCCATTTTTTGAGTGTACATACTAAATTGAATACAAGATGAGATGCACTGACCCTAAACTCACCCAACATCTAAGTGGTTTACCGCCTCGGCTAAACAATAACCTGTGAGACAGTGTATGAACTTTAATAAGTCCTTGTGATGAAGTTTCATTATGGATTTTAGGCATGGGACGATAACCGTGTTCAAGGTATACCGCGATATGAAAAAGCCACGATAACCGAAACCGCAAAATGTTCTGTCATACCGTTCCTAAAGGTATGAGCTGTTTTTAATCTTCAAAGACAGAAAGTGGAAAGGTCAGAAATCCCTCAGGTGGTGCAGCTTTATTTTTCTTCCTTTTAGGAACATTTTAGAGCTGTAATCGCAATACCGCCATACCGTGAAACCGTGATATTTTTGCTTATGGTTATCATACCGCCAGAATCTCATACCGGCCCATGCCTAATGGATTTATTGTTTTGGAAGTGGCTGGGGAGAGGGAAGTCTGGGCTTCCCTGCTTAGGCTGCTGCCCCCGCGACCCGACCCCGGATAAGCGGCAAGAAGATGGATGGATGGATGGATGGATGTTTTGGATTCAGGCAAGCAATATGTCATTATAGTTTTAATTGGATCATGACAAACTCTTTCTCTGTATATCTTATCCTTACCCTTCTTATAAAATGTATAAAAGTTAGGTACATAAATATATTATATATTCTTGTTTCCAATATGTTCTCCCTTTTCACCTTGTCTCTCCTAGAAGTGGAAGTTGGTTATATATTTTATATAGCCTAAATAAGTCAGATTGCATTCTATCTAGAACCTGAGCTTGCAGACTACAGAGCAAACACAGCCGTTCTGAGGAAATGTCTGCTTCTGGAGACTGCTGCCAGACTTGCTGTGTAATTACAGCAAGCTCAGCCTCGTCTGAACATCCAGCCACTAAAACCCCAAAAATACCCAGGGAGCACTGTGATGTGGAGAGGCTCAATTCTTAGTGGTTGAGCCTCGCTGAAATGTAATTACTACTCATATTAACTTGCACAGAGAATTTTCTTCCTCGTCCAGTTCTTCATGTAGTCTGGATGTGTGTCAGCACACATGCAGCATAATTATGATGGAGTTCAATATCCTGATGAGGTCATACTCTGGTTAAGGTGTTTGGTTTCCTTCCACATTTAGTAAGTAATAAGTCATATACAGAATAAGAATAAGAAATCATATACAGCTAATTCTCTTCTTTTTTTCACAGGGGGATTCTATTCTTATTTTTACTCTTCTCTTAGGTAAGGTACATCTGACTCTCACTGTCAACTAATTGTTAATCCAATGCAAAGAAACATTTTCTTTGCGTTTTAAATTTGAGGAACATAAAAAAACCACACAAATGTCATATAATAAAAATTAAATATGTTTCAGAGTAATTATAATAATTGGAAAATTATTGGTAGTTACCAAAATTATTAGTAGTTGTTTGTTTGTTCTTTTATATTCAACTGAAAGGAGTGTTGTACAGTTGCTGTTCAATGACAATAAACGTAATCTATTCTATTCTATAAATTTGTGAGCTAATGAGATACTATTGGTTGATTGGTCCCAATTAGCACTATAATAAGTTGAAGTTTATTTTACAGTTTGCCATTATTGCTGAAGCTCATCTTTTTCTTGTTGACTATTTTCCCTCTGAGTCCTGCACATGTGCACACCTGCTCTTATACAGTGTTTATGTGATGTTACCTATGCTAATAATAAACTTTCAGCCACACGCCTCCAATCAAAGACCAACTGGGATTCATCTTTCAGCACAGCTGGGTAAGAGCGGACTCAGCTAAGAACATCTGGAGTTGCATCTGGAGTTTACTTCTCTTATTTTTTCCCCTGAACAGAAATCTAACAGTGTTGCTGCATGAGGACCACTGTGTGTAAAATGTGTAACAAAATGGTAAGATTATTAAAAGACCTCTCTCTACACATGCACATTGACATTTTTGTCTGTCAGCCTTTTTATTCTTTCTTTTTTCAAAATTCTAAATCTGTAGCTGAATGTTTCTGGTTAAAAGAAAAAAAAGACAATTTCATTTTTTGTATTTTTGGTTTTCTACATATAATTCTGATGATACAGTCTTTATTCTTGTTTTAATGCCCAACAATGTAGATATAGATATTATAGAATGATCCTATTTCTCTGCTCATTTTACCTTCTTCTCCTAGGAAGCAAAAAATTAAAACACACAGAGTGGAATTTATAATTATTATGATTATTTGGGAAGCTGAAGATGAATGTATAGCAAGAGAAAGATTAAAGATACAAATAAGGGTTAGGTTAAGCTTAATAAGAGCTCCACTACAGTTTAAACAATAGACAGCTTGTGATTAAATGTTACCAGTGTTTTGTGCTCTTTCACAAACTCTGTGTTCTTTTTTATAGGGAAACTGAGGAGACATGAGGTGGCCTGACATGTGAGGTCATCCTCAGCAGACAGGTCAGTCTGGGACAGATCAGCTATTACAATACAAAAAAATGTTGTTCCTGCTTGTCTCATAAATCATAATGAATGAATAAAGGCCAGTGATCGACCAGAGACACATGATACTGGCCTTCATGCTGTCATCATTGAATGGCTGTACACTAACAAATGGAATAGATTACTAAAAAAAAAAGAGTGCTGACTCTGAATAGACTGTGTTCTATTATTAACCAGTTTACCAGAGAAATCTAATTGGAATTTAATTCTAAACCAAATGTTTAGCCCAGTGCAGAGTCAAAGATTCATACTGACCGCTCTCATGGATGCAGTCCAGTTTTTCCACCATGGTCAGAGAGAACAGCTTGTAGCCGTTTTTTGTTCCCAAAGCCAGTGACCTGCAACACACACACACACACACACACACACACACACACACACACACACACACACACACACACACACACACACACACACACACACACACACACACACACACACACACACACACACACACACACACACACACACAAGGAAAGCAGGAAAGCATTTAGAAATTAACTTCCACATCAGCTCACTAGCTCACTGTCCTTCCTTCAGAGAGCCCCCTAGTGGTAAAATGTGTCATATAAAAAAGTGAGCTCTTCAAGGGCCTTATTTAAAAAAGGGTCAGCAGGAGCCATACAGAAGCTGAAAATGGAGAGCACCAAAAAAATCATAATAATTTATAACATTTCAAGCATGTTTCCTTAATAAATTTCAATCAACTTGAAAACTGGAGGACAGCAGCAGTAACAGAAAAAAGTGTGAGATCCTGACATTGTCAGTGCAACAAATGAAACAAATCCTGAAATTAAACAAGGTCAGACATGGACTTAGATGCCAACAAGTGTTTTTCTGCACACTGTCAATGTATGTATGTATGGACTGGTGGAGACGCAGGGATACCGAAACTCACCACTTGTTATTTGTCAAGCATCTACTGTATAGACACATGACATATGAGACCACACGCTCAATATCTAAAATATCATGTTAGTGCTCTGTTCTGCAAAGCTTTCTACAACTGATGATGATCATTTCATTAGTTAGTTAATGTGGTTGAGGTGAAAAAGAATCAGTATATTCACACTTAATATTGGAGTAAGCCAGATTTCCCTGAATCCTGCCAAAACCTACCACATACTGACATCATCCTGGCATACTGCCCACAATAACTCACTATGACATCAGGGAATAATAAATCCCTGATGTCATTGGATAAGATTTGGCATATGTTGGCTTATCTTTTAAAATTGAGAGGAGCTTATGTAACAGGTATGGCTCACTACAAGCACAAATAACACTGCCCTCATGACAAGAAAAATTGTGGTGTGACAAAAAAAAAATCTCAACTTACTCGGTTTATCTTGAGCTTTTAATTCCATCTAAGCGGATGGAGTTACTCAGTTGTCATGGAGATATAGTTCAGTTGTTATGTCCTGACCTACTGTAAGTATGGAATTACAGTCATGTAAGAGTGTTTTTTTGTGTCAAATCACTAATTCTATGAACTCTCACAGACATATAAAAATGTTTTTGGGCGGATGAAAACGCAGACCCTGAAAAAGTGTGTGCAGGCGGGAGAGTAAAGAATCAGCACTGAACTTGCTGCTTTTTTTCCCTGTGAAATGTTTATTATCGTTACCAGGTCACATGACGTGGCGTGATGTGGAGTGATGTAACACTGCATGATGTGGTGTGATGTACAGTAGTATGGTGTAACATAACATGTTGTAATATGCAATAATGATTTGTTCTGAGGTAACGTGACAGGACTTGATGTGATATTTCTGGGTACAATGTGCTCACAGGACATCATGACTTACTCTCCGATATTTATGTAGTATGTGGGGATAATAGTGTAATATCGATATTGTATTCTATGTGTCTATAGTAGGACTGGGCGATATGGATAAAACCAAATATCACAATATTTTTGTCCAAAAACCTCGATATCACCACAATATTGTAGGGATGTACTGTCAGTGCCTTCACAAAATATTTACACAATGAGATTTCTGATAAATCAGTTATGTGGATATAATGATAAACTGAGTAAAAGGTAAATAATAGAACAGCTAGAACAATCTGGTAAGTTCAGAAATGTACATCATTTTACTGTAATGCAGCCTTTAAAACCAGGAAAAGACTCTTATGCCATATCATGATATATGTTACACCTAGAGGCAGAATAATGACAAAATGGGTAAACAGCAAATAATAAAACTAGCTAGAATACCAGAAAAAACACCTATGCTATATCACAATATCCAAATTTTAAGACGATATCTAGTCTCATATCACGATATCAATATAATGTTGATATATTGCCAGCCCTAGTCTATAGTGTATTTTATGTGTCTATGGTGTATTTTGTGTCTCATTGTTTGTTGGTTTATGTTTATTGTCTATTGCTGTTTTTATGTGTATTAGCCACAGAGAACACACAATGTTGTACTGCTGTGCAATGACAATAAAGGCACTGGATTGGATTGAACTGAATTGAATAAGAAAATACATCAATACAACTAAACTGAGCTAGAAATGTACCACACATCATCAGTTGACATTTCAGCATAGATGAAGTGTTCATGATGTATTTCTCCATTGATTGATGGTGAAAAACACAGAAATATTCAACATTAAATCCAGAAAAGGATCTCAAATTAGTACATATTGTTAAGGTGAGATGCATATTAACCCACCTGTTGGACCACTCACTAAATGTTCCTCTGATGTCTTGTCAAACAAGCTGACCAACTTCCTGTCCCTTCCCTGTTCATATTCACACTAACACAGTATCTGATGACTCACTGTTGTCAAAACAAACTTTTGAACGTGTTGAAGACATCCACTCATTTTACAGCAGCTATTTTCTTAATGGTCACCATGGCATCTGTACATTCCTGTCCTGTCTCATCCTGTTACTTAGCATGGGGAAACCTGCAGAACTACAGTAAAAATACAGCATATATTCACTGACCCTGCAGAACAAATACATAGTGTGACGATCATCTCCTACTTATTATGTAATTTAAAGAGCAATTGCAATTGTAGGATTTGAAATGAGACATTTTTTTTCAGAAGGAAACAGTAATTATATGCTGGAGCCAATGCCTCAAAGTCATGAGTCTGCCTTCTCCTGCTGTCTGAGAGCTGTTACTGTTTTTACTGCCACGTGAGCCTGAAGAGCTGCAGATGTTTGATGAGGGCAAGTTAGCACAGACAGACAGACAGACAGACAGTCAGACAGACAGACAGACAGGCTTAATTTGCGTCCACACAGCTACCTCCATTTCTTCAAAATGCCCTGTCTATCTATTTATTACTCAGCGTTTTGACAAAATGTGCAATGTGTCAACATAGAGGCAGTCCTGTGTGTGACATCCTGCTTCATGAGTGGGGCTGACTTTAATGGCATGTTACAAAGTTTTATGTGTCTCTTAAAAAAGTCAGGTGTCCATCTGAACAGTAAAGAGTTTTTCCTCTCTGTAATCATTCCTCCTGTTCATACTGAATATTAAAAAAGCTCCTTCAAATGTGCTTTCAATGGAAGTGATGGAGTTGTGTTTCCTGTTTCTCTGTGGTGGAAGTATAGTAAAAAGAGGAACTTTGCCACTAAAAACACTGTAACATTGAAACATAGAAGATGAAGATTTGACTAATTTAGACGCTGAAGCTTCATATTAGCTTCACATCTACTTTTAAATCCATGTTTACACAGAAGGAGGACTGTGGATTTAGTCCTCCATCAACTTCCATTGTAAGAGTATCATGAAGAGATCTTCTAATGGTCAGTATGAACAGGAGGAATCATTACAGTAAGAAAAACAGGTTTACAATTTAATTTGGACTATGAACCTGCCCTTCAAAATAAAATAACGTTATGTATTATTGCTAAAGAAACATCAGTTACACCCTTTAATTTAGGGTGGATGTATGATCAACAAGCTGCTCTTGAGCAAGGCACTAATCCTTCAGTGGAGTTGCTATTGCATCAACAGAAGACACTGTTAAAGGGCTAATCCACTGATTAAGTATTGCGTTTCTGTAAAGTTAGGACACTTTTATGAGACAGATTGTGTCCAGCAGAGGTCAGAATATGTTTAGATCCCAGTATGGATCAAGCTCTGGCAACATTGAGACTCAATAGCATCTCCTCTTTGTTAGACCCTTTCTGCCTTCTCAAAACTCACATATTTCAAGTTACAAGGTGTTTGCAATGCAGGCTTTCAATTGAAAGTATGTACACTCAATACTCAAACCACAACATACTGATGACATCACAATGACATCATCAGATTTTTTTTTTCTCAGGCTTGACAGCCCCTCCAGAGCCACAGAAGACATTATAGGACATTGTACATGTGTACTGTTTTCAAACGCTTGATGGTAAATGTGTAAAATTGGTGTAGTGACCCTTTAATTGTATGAGGGTAAGACGTTGCTGGGAATTAGTCTATAGCTCTATTTTTAAACATTCTAATGCATAGTTTTAGGACAGGACTTAAACGCGTCTGTCTAATTCCAGGCAGAGCTCCAGCAGGATGAGTGTGTACTGGTTCATGGTCTCAGTCTGCTTGCTTACGTGGAGTCTTGGTTGAAAGAGGCGCAGCCAAACCGGATCCCCTGTCCGTCCGGTCCACCAGGCCCGCCAGCAGCCTCTCCGGTCTCCATCCCGATTCCCAGCGACCTCCTTCCCTCCCTCCGCCCTGGATTGGAGGCCTGGGATCGGCTGCACCTCTTCGCTCGATGTCGGCGGAAGACAGCTCCAATGTGGAAGAAATGTGTCCGCAGCTGATGTGTGAGTGAAGCGCGGAGCAGCGGGGCCGCAGCCGGAGCTTTTCTTTTCAGTGAGGTTATTTGCGCTTGTTGGTTCTCCAGATCCTGGAGGAAGAGACGAGGAAAAAGAAGCAAAACAAGAACAGCTGACAGTGCACGTCATACCGCCTCCTCTCTGGATTGGTTGGTAGTGGAACCGTGTTGTTGCTGCTTTCTATTTGGATTGGCTATGCGTATAATAGTGTGTTTTGATTGGTTGTAAGGGTGAAGTGGGGTTTTGTTTGTGTACGTCCATTCATGTGATGCAACAACATTGTCTTCCGCAGAGGAAAAAAAAGGCCTAACTGTTCAAATCTACTTTATTAGATATCATTAAAATACTGAAAACCCTTCATAAAAGATAGGATAATTCTGTTTTGTAGTTTTAAAAATTCGTATATAGCCTACAGGCATGTTTTATAACTTGTATTTGAATACATTTACAGTTGAAGCACTAGTAGCGCTTTATGAGCAGTTTTCTTCAGTGACTCATTCATATCAGAGGATCATATTGATCCTATAAATGTCTTTCTTTATTTAACAAATTATTTTATGCACACGGCCAATTTCAATATATGCCTCTTGAAATCATTTATTTAGCCCGATAGATAGATTTATTCATCCTCACTGGGGAAATTCAGGTATCCAGTAGCTCATACAGACACACATACAATTAAAAGAAAAACATATATAGGTACAGAGACCTTGAAGTTAACCCATAAGAACCCGGACCCATTTCTCCTTGAATGAAAATTATGGGGGACATAAAACAGACCAGATAGACCACATAGAACACATTTCTGACATTGTTTCTCAAAATAACACTCCCTAGTTTCAAAGATCTGTCAATGGTTGTTAATGGTAAATTCATTCATCATTTGAAAATAAATCAGCCTTAGTCTTTTTCGGTTTGATAACAAAGCTTTGTCTTTTTATTTTCCACAGTATTATAACTTTACCTCTTAGGTTTAACAACAACATTTTGATTCATCATTATTCTCCAGTCGCCTCATCAATAAATACAAGTCGTCTCCTAAAAGTTGTAGCAGGGTTTAACCCTTCACTGTCTGACTGCTGCATGAGCAGCTAGTAGTATAAATATATAAATATATAAATATCACTACTCTGAGAGCAGAGATGGAAGGAACCTGAGTATTTTACTGTAGTACAGTATGAGGTACTTGTACTTTACTGTAGTACAGTTTGAGGTACTAGTACTTTACTGTAGTACAGTTAGAGGTACTTGTACTTTACTGTAGTACAGTTTGAGGTACTAGTACTTTACTTTATATACAGTTAGAGTAGCTAACTGTATATAAAGTAGTGCAAACTAGCTAACTGTATATAAAGTAGTATAAACTAGCTAACTGTATACAGTAGTAGCCACTTCAAAGTTCCCCTCCAAGCTGAATGCCAGCTGAATGGCAGCTGACTCCCATCCAAGTTCCAGCTGAGTTCCAGCAGCTGGAGGGACCCCCTCCTTCTCCTGGGCGTGTCTATCTTTTCCTGTAAACCCACCTATTCATTGTAATACAGGGTTTGACCAGAAGATGGCGCTTCTGTCACAAACTAGCCCACATTCTGATGTTTTAGGAATTGTTACTGTCAGGTCATCCAGATTCATTGAATCAAATCAAAAAATTAAATAGCCTACTGACTACTGATTATTTTGTTATTTGTTTTGAATCTAACACAAAAAACGAAAAAAAAGCCTTTTCATATTTTAATTTTAGGCTCAGATAAATAATACGAAATGACAAAAACGGACCACAGGACTGTATTTGATTTTAGGCAATTATACAGCGCATTTGTACCAGCCAACCCCGGTCTATTCAGTGCATGCTTTAAGCCAGGTAAGCCCAGCCACCTTATTAGCATTATCATTGCTCAACCTTTTGTTTGGGCTTAATGGGCCATTTGGTTCCATTGTCACACAAATCACGCACAGAGATCAGAATAGTGTTCATGGACTTCAGAACTATTTTCTGAGAGGGGTCACTGTGAGCTTTCATAATAGTCAAATATCTCCTGCGTCACGGTGCTGCAACCAGGTTTCCAGCCTGCGCAAGGCTGAGAAAGAGCGCTCAGATGCCGCGACAGATATGGGCCAGACAGAGTTGAATGGGCATTAATTATATGAAAAAGATAAATATAAGTCAGACAAATTGAATTTAAATTCAGATTTGTTATTATTATTACAGTAGCTAACTAGTTAATTAACTATTGGTGTAAAACTGAAAACTCAACCACACATACATGCTGGACAGAGTGGGGGCACTACACACATCTACAACTACACCCCTCACTCACTTAGAAAAGGTGTAAAACTGAAAACTCAACCGCACATGTGTGCTGGACAGAGTGGGGGCACTACACACATCTACTACTACACCCTTCACTCACTTAGAAAAGATGTAAAACTGAAAACTCAACCACACATACAGTAGCATATGTGCTGGATATAGTGGGGGCACAAACAGTGTCTTGATCTTGATTTTCGGTGGGGGAAGTGTCCAGCTCGAAGGTGATGGGTTGAGGGGGATGGTCACAGTGCTGTCCCATTGTCTTTCAAAGCGAATGCCCCCCGTCCCCCGCTGGCCCGCATTCACATTACCTCAAAACCCAAGTGTACTCAAGCACGGTTGCCTCCGACACATACGTTGCGTAAAAGGCGCACATAACGCGTGCTGCGCCGGTAACACACAACACAGCCGATCAATTAACACAACGCACTATGATTAAAAAGTACAAGCATATTCTTCTGAGTCATGGCTGAGTCATGCAGTAGCCTGCTACAGATACTTGTGTAAAAAAGACGTACTGATTTCATTCACGCTCGCAGCCTCTCCAGCGGAGCAGCTATAGAACAGACTTAGTTTAACTGAATGACTTAGAAGTCGCCAAATTACTTGCTTTAACGAATTTCGTTAGTTTATATAATGCAGATTTGTAATATTTTACTTTTATGAGGGTCACAGTCACAGACTGTAGAAACTTAGCATTTCATAATTGTGGTAGCAGCGGTGCAGCAGATGTAATGAAGTCAACGCAGCACGCTGGATGTAAACTAACATTAAGCGCATTTCCCCCCTGCTTCCATTATCGGCCAGCCAAGGACCGGTCAAGGACCAGTCAAGGAGCCATCAAGGAAACACGGGAACTTTGAAATGGCTTCATCTGTATAAAGTAGTGTAAACTGGCTAACTGTATATAAAGTAGTGTAAACTAGCTAACTGTATATAAAGTAGTGTAAACTAGCTAACTGTATATAAAGTAGTATAAACTAGCTAACTGTATATAAAGTAGTGTAAACTAGCTAACTGTATATAAAGTAGTATAAACTAGCTAACTGTATATAAAGTAGTGTAAACTAGCTAACTGTATATAAAGTAGTATAAACTAGCTAACTGTATATAAAGTAGTGTAAACTAGCTAACTGTATATAAAGTAGTATAAACTAGCTAACTGTATATAAAGTAGTATAAACTAGCTAACTGTATATAAAGTAGTATAAACTAGCTAACTGTATATAAAGTAGTGTAAACTAGCTAACTGTATATAAAGTGGTATAAACTAGCTAACTGTATATAAAGTAGTGTAAACTAGCTAACTGTATATAAAGTAGTGTAAACTAGCTAACTGTATATAAAGTGGTATAAACTAGCTAACTGTATATAAAGTAGTATAAACTAGCTAACTGTATATAAAGTAGTGTAAACTAGCTAACTGTATATAAAGTAGTATAAACTAGCTAACTGTATATAAAGTAGTGTAAACTAGCTAACTGTATATAAAGTAGTGTAAACTAGCTAACTGTATATCAGGGGTCTCCAACATGTCGCTCGCGAGCTACCGGTAGCTCGCGGCCTGTCTCCGAGTAGCTCGAATCTGCATAAATTTGAAATCTTTGACAAGTCAAATTTGATTAGTCACACAGAAAACTAACTTCCATGTATATCCAATCAAATTCATAGATGTCCCGCCCCCTTCTTACACTAAAATAAATCATCATTTGCCTGTTACTTGTCAATCAAACAGTTGCGCTGCTGTCAAGCTTGATGAGTCAGCCAGAGTGATGCGATGTGGAGAGTAACCATGACCGCGGCGGCAGGTACCCACAAAAATAAGAGCCTGAAGACTTACTACTTTAATGAAAAGTGGGAAACTGAGTTTTGTTTTACAAATGTAAATGACAAGTGTGTATGTCTGATTTGCGGCACCAGCGTGTCAGTCGGTAAAAGATGCAACGTGGAGCGTCATTACACCAAGGTCCACAGCAACTTCTCACTGGACTTTCCTGAGGATAGCAGTCTACAAAAGGAGAAGATAAAGGAGCTGAAAGCAACGCTTCGAAGACAACAGTCACTGTTCACCAGACCTACGAAGAAGGCCAATGCAGCAACAGAGGCCTCGTTTAAAGTGGCGCACATCTTAACAAAGCACAAAAAGCCCTTCACCGATGGCGGGATTGTAAAGGAGGCTATGACCGCGGTGGCTGAAACCTTATTCAGGGACCATAAAAGTAAGACAGAGATTTTGTCTGCTATTGCAGATATACAACTTGGTGCAAATACTGTGGCAAGAAGAGTGTCTGCGCTGTCTGCGGATGCAGTAAACCAGTTGGAGTCAGACATGAACAAGTGCAAATGGTTTTCAAATTCAGTGTGATGAGTCAGTTGACTCCAGTGATACAGCTCAGCTAGCTGTGTTCATTCGCATGGTGTTTGATGACTTTTCAACCAAAGAAGAGTTTTTGACCTTACTTCCACTGAAAACCACAACCAGAGGAGTCGATATTTATAATGCAGTGAAAGACTGCTTTGTACAAAAAAAGGTCCCTGTTGGAAAACTTGTGTCTGTGACAACTGACGGAGCACCTGCCATGACGGGTCGTCACTCGGGATTTATTGCGCACTGCAAAGCGGATCCGGACTTCCCTACGTTTCTGAACTATCATTGTATCATACATCAACAGGCTATATGTGCAAAAGTTATGGGATTTGACCATGTCATGGCACCTGTTGTTAAGATCATCAACTCCATTCGAGCAAAGGCAAAGCAACATCGGAGCTTCAAGCTGTTCCTGGAGGAATGCTCTGCAGAGTACGGGGATCTCCTGCTCCACACTGAAGTCAGATGGCTCAGTCGCGGTAAGATACTGCAGCGCTTTCTGTCTTTGCTGGGTGAAATCAAGGCTTTTATGGAAACGAGGGAGGAAGACACCACCCTATTAACTGATGCAGAGTGGCTACTCGATCTTGCTTTTCTGACAGCTGTAACGGAGAAAATTAACCACCTGAACTTACAGTTACAAGGCAAAGGTAAAAACATATCTGACATGATCAGTGCTGTTAAGGCGTTTAGTGCAAAACTGTCATTGTACATTCTGCAAGTTAAAAACAAAAGGTTTCAGCACTTCCCCTCTGTCTCAAAGATGTTGGAAAGTCACACAGGCGCAGCTAGCGTTTTAAATGTTTCCAAGTACTGTGATCTCTTGGCAAGGCTTGGACAGGAGTTTGCAGACAGATTCAGTAACTTTGAAAACTTGAGCCCTGTGTGACATTTATGGCCAACCCCTTCATGAATGTGGACATCAGTGAGATTTCAGGACAGATGGCTGAACTTTTTTGTGTTGATCCTGTAGAAATGGAAATTGAGGTTATAAACCCTCAAAATAATGTGCAACTTAAGTCTCAGCAGCATTCTGAGCATTTCTGGAGCTTTGTAGAACCAGCTAACTACAAGAATCTTCACCAAGCAGCTCTGAAAATGTGTGCTTTGTTTGGGTCTACATACCTATGAGAGTCAGCATTTTCTGACATGAATGTCATGAAATCAAAGTTCAGAACAAGACTGACAGATGAACATTTAAATGACTCCATAAGAGTGAACCTAAGTGGCTACACTCCACCATACACCTCCCTTGCTGACTCCATGCAGTGTCAGTCATCTCACTAAAAAAGACTGAATAAATACACACACACGCACACACACACACACACACACACACACACACACACATATATCTGGACATGTGAGATTGTGAGTACTATTGTGAAGTGATACAGTGACATGTGGATCGATAACAAAATGGCAAGTGAATAAGTAACAATATCTGTGTATTTGTAATTGCAATATTTTGTTTTGACAGCATTCAACTTTTCAGTTAATAATGTGAGATACACTTAAAAGAACTGCATACAGAAATACTAAATGCAGATGCAGGTGAACTAAATGTTTTTGTGATGGTTTAATACAAAATGTGAGTGGTGGACACCAGCATTCAGTTAATGTCCAGGCAAATAAGCTTATTCAGTTTGTTTGGTTTGAAATAAGCTATGAGAATAAATGTATCAAAAATGAGTAGCTCTCGACCATTTTCATTTTGTAAAAGTAGCTCTCAGACGAAAAAAGGTTGGAGACCCCTGCTGTATATAAAGTAGTGTAAACTAGCTAACTGTATATAAAGTAGTGTAAACTAGCTAACTGTATATAAAGTAGTATAAACTAGCTAACTGTATATAAAATAGTGTAAACTAGCTAACTGTATATAAAGTAGTATAAACTAGCTAACTGTATATAAAGTAGTGTAAACTAGCTAACTGTATATAAAGTAGTATAAACTAGCTAACTGTATATAAAGTAGTATAAACTAGCTAACTGTATATAAAGTAGTATAAACTAGCTAACTGTATATAAAGTAGTATAAACTAGCTAACTGTATATAAAGTAGTGTAAACTAGCTAACTGTATATAAAGTAGTATAAACTAGCTAACTGTATATAAAGTAGCGTAAACTAGCTAACTGTATATAAAGTAGTGTAAACTAGCTAACTGTATATAAAGTAGTATAAACTAGCTAACTGAATATAAAGTAGCGTAAACTAGCTATCTGTATATAAAGTAGTGTAAACTAGCTAACTGTATATAGATAAAATTAAATTACAAATAATGTGAATTTTTGTTTACATTTGTATTTGAAGAACAGCAGATCATAATCATTTTTTCTTATTGTGACATATATGTCACATTAGGTTTTCCATGACAATTTTAAGGTTAAAGGGCCGATGTGACATATATGTCACAACGATATTTACCTGACTTGTTTTATGTCAATTTGTTCATGAAATGTGTTCACAACAGGTTAAATGTAATAAAGGATATCTTATGTAAGCATTACAATCCTTAAATGGTTTGAATCTTACCTTTGGCAATCAATCAATCAATCAATCAATCTTTATTTGTATAGCGCCAAATCACAACAAAGTTATCTCAAGGCACTTTACACATAGAGCAGGTTCTAAACCAAACTCTTCAAGTTTTAACTTTAAAGAGACCCAACATTCCCACATGAGCAACAGTGGCGAGAAAAAACTCCCTTTTAACAGGAAGAAACCTCAGGCAACCAAAAACAAGCGTTTTAAATTTAGCTAGCTCTGCCCCTAGTAGTAACCTGGCACACAGACATCTTGGAAATGTTGTTATGGGAAGACTAAATCACATGACCTGTCACATGACCCACCAGGATGTTAAGTATGTGTCACTCTGGGACTTCATGAGTTAAAGTCAAGGATAAAGCTGTTCATGGAATTTTCCAGAACATTTAAAGGACGTGTGACACCTGTGTCACGGTGGGTTCTTATGGAAACGAAAGTAAGAGCAGATTAAAAAGCAACCTAAAAACTCAGTAAATATGTAAGAAAATTACGATGTGAGACAGTTATAGTCATATAATTTGCACAATAAAGCTACTGTGTCCAGTACACTCAAATCACTTTATAATTCAATATCCTAAATTGAAGAAGTCAATCCACACCTTTTCATTGTGTCCTTCCTCCCGCAGCAGTGAGCAGTGTTTTCACAACCAACAGACTCCCAGGTACTGCACACAGTCTGTACAGGGGTCAGTACTCGTGCATCCCATTTTATTAGCCTACATGTACTACACAACATCATTCAAAATGTATGAATTAAAAACTACAACATTAAGGATTACAACAGGTTTTAGTATTTAGTCAAGAGACAGCGTTTTAAAGGTATAGTAAGCAATGTGGGAGAAAACGAGGAGAAAAGTTGTTGATATTTGAGTGAAAACCAAAACAACCCCCCTGCCTTTCCTTCGTGCTCCATCCGGGGCTCCACCCCCGAAGTTCATGGACGCGCATTGTCATGGTAACAGACTGCGCAAACTGACCAACATGGCACAGTCTGCGTCTGCTGCGGGATGGTAAGTTAGCTTCAGTTTGATAGCAGCATTTATTTCTCTGATAGTACAGTAGCATGTGTTTTAGTAGTTAGTGTGATAATAAGCCTGGCAGTATTTAACAAGGTGTTATTATATGATATGATTAAAGCCAAAGTCAAAGCGGAGGAATAGCTCAGCCTATGTATAAATGACGTTAGCATTGTTGCTCACATTACTAGCTTCACAGTACTAACCTCTATTCTAACATCGGTGATACATGACAATATTAAAAGATCTGGGAAGAAAGCTTCATATAGCAGCCTACTCTGACATTATTTATATAATTAATATCAGGTAGTTTCATCCTGTTATGATGTAAGAAGAGAAAAGAGCAGATAGACGGGAGGAGTAACGTCACACAGTGGAGTTATTTAGAGGGAAATAACGTGATATATGTCTCCTGTAGTAAATCACATATTTATACCAAGTTTACAGGTAATATGTCTGATTTTATTTATTTGTCATTACTATCATGGTGTAGCTCTGTTCTTGGAGGTGGGGGATGGTAGGGGGGGGGGGGGGGGGCAGAGGTCAGAGTTCAACCAGTTCAATGAGCCTGAAGCCAGGAGAGCTACAGGTGAGCAGACACTGCAGGCTCACAGACTTACAGTTGAGTAAGTATGTTGCTTTGCTTGCTTGTATTGTTTCATTCTCTCCCTCCATAAATACCCCTATCCTGTGAAATAAAGCCAGATTACATCAGTGTAACAGCATTACCTCTGAACTGACACTGGCTCTACATGTAATGTGAAAACTGCATCTGGTCATAATATAATCTGATTTATGAACACTAATGAAATGTTAACAATTTTCTCATTTCAGGAGATAATTCAGGACCTGGACCTTGAGAAGTCTCATCAGCTGCTGCACTGTCTGATGAGGGACCCTGTCTTCATCACCTGGAGACCTACAGCATCACCTCACCCTGTCTTCATCACCTGGAGACCTACAGCATCACCTCACCCTGTCTTCATCACCTGGAGACCTACAGCATCACCTCACCCTGTCTTCATCACCTGGAGACCTACAGCATCACCTCACCCTGTCTTCATCACCTGGAGACCTACAGCATCACCTCACCCTGTCTTCATCACCTGGAGACCTACAGCATCACCTCAGCCTGTCTTCATCACCTGGAGACCTACAGCATCACCTCACCCTGTCTTCATCACCTGGAGACCTACAGCATCACCTCAGCCTGTCTTCATCACCTGGAGACCTACAGCATCACCTCACCCTGTCCTCATCACCTGGAGACCTACAGCATCACCTCACCCTGTCTTCATCACCTGGAGACCTACAGCATCACCTCACCCTGTCTTAATCACCTGAAGACCTACAGCATCACCTCACCCTGTCTTCATCACCTGGAGACCTACAGCATCACCTCACCCTGTGCAAGGTCAGGTTTCTGCCAGAGATGCAGATTCCCTCCAACATGAAGCACTTAGAGACAGAAGAGTAGTGATACCAAGCTGCTGTGTGTGGAGATCTGTCACCCAGAATGTATTTCCCTAATTTTTTCTTATTCACTTTGTAGGTTTCAACTTATTTTTTTTTCTCATTGTTTGCTGAAAATTTAAAATAAATATGGAAAATAACACATGGGTGTTTGTAGGATGCCTCCCGGACGCCTCCCTGGTGACCTTGCTAGGGGAGGTGAGCTGGTTGGCCGGCGCGCTGTGCTTCAGCATCTTGAGGAGGAGGTAGAGCAGGCGACTGTCCTCGGTCACCTGTGCCGCCTGAGCATACCTCATCCAGCCAAACTTTGTCTTCTGGGCTGCTCTGGTCTCAGGAGAGTCCGCCCCAAGACACCGACCGAACAAGGTGTAGCCCCACCTTGACTCATACCGCTTGACAAAGCGGGCGGCGGTCTTGTCGTGGTCATGGAGAGCGTTGGCTGCGGCGGCAATCTTCTGCCGGAGTTCGGCCAGCACTAGGAGAAGATCGTTGTCGTCGGCCATACCACCCTGAACATGCCCGATCTCGTCTGATCTTGGAAGCTAAGCAGGGTCGGACCTGGTTAGTACTTGGATGGAAGACTGCCTGGGAACGGCTCATGACCCCCCCAAGTACCTATTGCTGAACCCTGGGATCGATCAAAAAGGATCAAAACGGACAGCTCCATCTGCTGGCCACTGGTGGGAGGTTTTATTTCCAGAAATGTCATGTACAAGGCCTAGTTTATCAAAATCCATTGGTCTGCTGAATGTTTTGTTTATTATTTTCATAGTTTGAGTTGATGTAGCTGATGAGATTCATATAATCAAGTGGAAAAGTGTTTAATTGTTACATTTTTGGGCTGAATTAAGAAAAAGGGTGTAAGAATGTATTCAGTGTACTCTCACTTTGTCTGGAAGACATCAGTCATTCACTTATTGTTTTGACCACACAGGGGCTGCGGCCAGCACAGTGGGGCTGTATTCACAGCTCTGGTAGCAGGGGAGAAGACACAAGGACTTCTAATTGCTTTGGTGTGTTTTTTCTTTCCACTATCCCACCCCTTGTGAAACCCAAGCACATACAGACTCCAAAATACTTTTACAACTTTTATTTTTCACCCAGAATGTGTTTCATTCAAAAAGGCAATGCATATAAAACACAAGTAAACAAGATCTGTTTAGTTTAAAGCTTGCTCACCACGACAAGGTACAGATCTATGAGCGAGAACACGAGAGACAAACATTTACTACCATCTGCAAACATTTAGTTAAACATGGAGCTGACAGACATACACACATCACAAGGACAGGCACATTTAAATAACAATAATAATCAAAAACACTCAACAATTAAAAAACACACACTTGTACTTAAGATACAAATTAACAATTGGCTTGTACAGGTAAAAGTGCAATAATGAACATGAAGACTCAGGTGACCAATCAACAAATAAAAGGCTCAAGCCGTTCCTCTCTGTTGTGTTTTTCTTTAGCAAACTTTTGTTAAACATGAAGCAGACAAATACATACAAACAAGACGCATGACAAAAACACAGATTATCTGAACATGAACAACCACTAAAGGGTATGTAAACTGATTGTGTTAGATTGGAACTGATTAAGGTTAAAAAGATTGGCCTTGATAATGAACATAGACCAGAACAGATACAACAAAGTGCATTTAAACAGCAATATAAATAATAATAAATAAAAAACAAACAAAAGAACTTTAAGTAAAACTGTAAAGAGCATTTTTTTGAACTATATAAATAAATAGATTGTGCTTGCTGAAGCACTTTAAAACACACACAAAGAAAGAGAAACACACACAAACAAGCCTCTTTCTCTCTCCTACAGATGGCACAGGAACAGTGGCATCACAGAGGTAAGTTATTTTCACACACACACACACACACACATATTTACAGGTATTTACACAGTCCTCCTTTCCAACTCCGCATCCACGACACTCTTAAAGTGTTCAAAGTTGTCATACACCACATTGTCGAAGGCAGAGGTGGTAGACTTCCTAGTGGATGGACAGTAGGAAAATATTTTCTGCATGCTTCCAGCCACTTTGTCCTTGGAAGGGGTGTACCTCTTCCGCTGTCCACCACAGTTTGGCACGTGGCAAGCCCCACATGGCCGTGAGGACTTGTTAGGCATGAATGCCTTCACTGTTGGTGCAGGAGGGACAAAGTTCTGGCTGCAGGATGGCCCACGAAACAGGACGGAGGGGGCCTGTGGCTGTGCGGGGAGGACCAGCAGTATGGGTGCTGCCGACACAGGGGGTGGGCCATAGGTGGACGCAGCAGGAGGCCTCGGCTGGAGGTGGGCGGGCGCAGGAGGCCTCGGCAGAATGGGGGTGAGCGCAGCAGGCTTCGGCCGGGTGGAGAACGACAACGCAGTGGGCTGAACGGGCCGGTTTGCGGGAGTCACAGGCTCTGGCTCATCAACAAATAATCTGGAAATATAAAATACACATGTGATCAGTATTGATATGACGTGTGTGCTATTTGCTTTCCACAGCCAACAGGTGAAACAAAGTGCAACTTACCTCCGCTTCTCACCACGTCTCTTTCCAGCCTCGTGATGGATGTGCTGGTACTGGACCTGAGGCCGGTCTGGCGGAGGCAGGGCTGTTGGCAGCGCAGGAGCCTCCGGGAACGGTGCGTCCCACAGCACTTTCAGGTGAGGAGTCACCTTGGGTAGTACTGTCGCCCCGTAGTTGGCCTTCTTCTCCTCCCTAGCAGTGAAGGTCGAGATCGACTTGGCGTTAATGATGGGCAGTGGGATGGCGAGACCACCGAGGATGGGGTCGTCTCGGACACGGTCAGCGATCCTCTTGTACTGTCCCTTCAAAGAAGCCGTGACCTTGCTAGGGGAGGTGAGCTGGTTGGCCGGCGCGCGGTGCTTCAGCATCTTGAGGAGGAGGTAGAGCAGGCGACTGTCCTCGGTCACCTGTGCCGCCTGAGCATACCTCATCCAGCCAAACTTTGTCTTCTGGGCTGCTCTGGTCTCAGGAGAGTCCGCCCCAAGACACCGACCGAACAAGGTGTAGCCCCACCTTGACTCATACTGCTTGACAAAGCGGGCGGCGGTCTTGTCGTGGTCACGGAGAGCGTTGACTGCGGTGGCAATCTTCTGCCGGAGGTCGGCCGGCACTAGGAGACGGTCGCTGTCGTCAGCCAGTTCTAGGAGGAGCACGGCCAGTGCCTCCACTTCCTCTATACCTGGCAGATGCAGGTGACGGTGGGTCATGAACACGTCTTGCAGGGCAGGACTGTCCTCCTCTTCCGCCTGTTCTGCCTGAGTGAGGACGACGTGCTTCTCACCGACGCGGTCTATCGGGTCCTCTTCTGCATCAGAAGACATTCCGAGACCCTCATCCGCCGCCTGCTCATCGCCGCCCTGCTCAGTCGACTCCAACTCCTCTTCCTCCTCCTCCTCCTCCTCACGCGACTGCTCTTCCTCAACTGCAAATATATAATTTTACTAATCACAAACATGTCTACAAAACAATAGTTTTTTTTGCACCAGGTTTGTCATCATTGTTTAAGTGTGTGCTTTAACTACTGTACCTTTCTGCACGTAGTAGTCCCTGGCAGTGAAGCTGGTGGACTGGCACATGGCGTACTCCACACCAAGGAGCTCCTCCTCGTCGGGGTGCTCGTACGCTTCGGGGACTGGCATCGGTGCAGCAAAGTTGGGCTCCAGGACGTGCTCCTTGCCAAAAAGAACCTCGGCCTGCTGGTTGATGCGCTGGATCTGCCGCGGGTCCAAGCAAGACGTCTGGCAGCCATGACCACCAGCGACACGGAGCGATGCCATGCGGTGGTTCCACTGCACGGCAAAGGACACCAAGTATACCTGAAACACACATTTCCATTTGACTGTTATTGTGTACAATTCTTACAAGTGATGACTGAAGCTGTGAAATAAAATGTATCATTGAAGCGATCATTGACACTTTTCTTTTTAAATTATACCGTATGAACATGTGTCTGAAATATATATATATATATACACATACATACATACACACACACACACATGTGTTTTAATCACTTACTTGGAACGGCATGATCCCACATCGCTGTGAAGGGACGGCGTTGAACAGGTGGGCGTGCAACCCCTCGAGAGAGTTGCTGCCTCGCCGGCACTTGTACTTGTTCAGCCGGATGCCGTTCATCACAACCACCTTCACAGAGACATACAGCTGTATGCCAGGGGGATCCTGTAACACACAACATATTGCAAGGTCCTTATTTATTCTGGTGTCATTTTGAAATGTTACCACAAGTTTGAATGGTTTTGACACACGATGACTGCAGAGACATTAACCCACCTGCATGCAACTGAGGTGCTTGCTCGCAACTACCCAGTGTGCGTCGACTGCCTTGGGCGACTTGAAGAGGTGGATCCCATCAATGTCAAGGCCAGCTGGTCCCCGGAACTCGGCAAGGATGGACTCCATCACCATAGCAGTCTCCTGTAACACATATGATATATTGTCAGCGTCAAGTGTTTAATCACATTACATTCACACATTCACACATACATTTATTTTCAAAGCTAGATCCGACCGATACCTTAGTACAATATGAAAACCACACTTACCGCAACCCCACGGGTAATACGCCTGACATACGACCTGACCTGATGAGGCTTGAGGAAAGCCATCATCTCCTCATCAGTGTACCTGTCGTAGAGCTCTGTATTACCCAACTTGACCGCCTGGACCAGCAGCATCATGTCCGCCTTGTTGTAAGCGAGCACGGCACCCGCCATGGCACTCATGAAAGCCCCGTACTTGGCGTGGCTCTGCTTGATCACGACAGCGTCCCAGCGGTGCAGCCAGTGGCGGATGTCCAGCCTGATGACAGTACCCCTCTTCAGCCAGTCACCAAACAGGTTCTCCAAGAACGACGAACCGCTGTCACTGAAAATGAGATCATGACATTTTGTGTAGGTGTGTTACATGTTGGATTATCCATTTCATCATAGGTTTCAACTGCTATTGAACTCACCGACAGCAGTTGTTGTCCGCGTACAACACCTTCGGAGCAGGAGCGTTGGCACGGCGAAAGCGGGCGACCAGACCTCTGGCCATGCGTGCGTAGCACCCCTCCGACTCGGACGCAACCAACACCGTGGTCAAGAACTGACCCCACTCATTCAGCACACTGGTCACGTACTGCATGGTGCCCTGGCCGTCGCCGTAGATCTTCTTGAGAATCTATAAAAACAAAGCAGAACATTCATTGCGTGGTGTGACCATATGGAACAGACTGACTGTTGATAAACAAGTACTTTATGCTGTACATACCTTTCTTGTGCCGTCGATGCACAAGATCTCCCCAGTAGTGCTGAGGATCTGGTCCCTGTACACGGGCATCTTCTCCATCTCTAGGATCAGGTGCGCGCGCCTCAGGACCCGAGCAGACGGAAGATGAGACGGGGCGATGGGAGGGGTGTAAGTGCCAGCCGCTCTGGCAAAAGACAGGATGCCTCGCTGAGAGGAAGAGGATCCAGCCGCCGACATGTGGGCGTCGTACAGGAGGGTCTGGTACAGGTCCCGACGCTCCACGTACCACTCGTCATGGCCCTGCTGCAGCAGCCTCTGCACCTTGGCCATGGACACCGCGTTGAGTCGGTCATTCATCAGGGTGACCACACTCCTGTCCACGGCACGCTTGCCACAGAGAACGGCGGGGAACATCCTTCTGACAGCCAGGGCGAGGCTCATCAGAATTTTGGGGCTGTGTGCCAGCCACGAGTACTGCTGCTGCTGCTGCTTCTGGGCGTCGTCCTCCTCATCGTCGCTGTCGTCTGCGTGCGCCTGGCTCAGCCCCTCCCTCAGCTTGCGACAATACTTGCACGTCAACCTCTCGGTCAGTAAGGTGTAGTGGAAGTTGGTGCTGCACACTTGCCTGGCGTAGCTGCCGTACCCTTTCTTCTCCAGGTAGTACTCTGGCGGTGCGGCGCAGTTGGTGTTGGGGCAGCAGATCAACGTCTTCATCACGCCGACCGGGCACCAGAAGAAGGCAGGGGTGGTGAAGAAGGAGAGCATGTTTGGCACAGCTCCCTTGACGGCCATAGGAGGAGGGGGCGGGTGGAACTCCATCTTCTCCTTGAACACCTTCCTCTCGGCCACCTCACCCCTGCTGTTCTTATACTTGGCGGCCCTCTCGAACAGCCCGTATATTTCATTGTTCTTCAGCCACTTGATATTCGCAGGGGACATACCAGTGGCTTGGGCGGATTCAGGCGGCTGCTCCCAGAACTTCTGCCAGCCTTCCAGCACGACGGCACCGGGTTCCGAGGTCTCTCGGAGGGACGAGGGTCCGGTCCTGTCGTCCTGGCACACAGAGCTGGCGAGGTTTCCCCAGGTGGTCAGGTGTGTGCTGACCGACGGCTCGGACTCATCCAGGACACTCTCTGAAGAGGAGAACACCGCAAAAATGTATCAACTGCACTGCTCGATACATACTGATGAATTTCACGTGGCACAAACACAAGTCCTAGCAGCTCCACAGCATACTACACAGTACTTTCATGTTCATTTCTGCATAACACTACTATACCCGCAGAAGCCAACAACTCGGCATCACTGGCGTAGTTGGGGTCCTGCTGAGAGACGTCGGGGACGGTCGGAGGAGCCCGGTCTTTCTTCGAATTCGCTTTCTGCAGAAAATAAAACACGACCATAGAATAATCTTATAAAATAATACTTTTACTAATACTGGTTACTGCTTAACATCAATTACTCAGGTCTAAAAGGTAACTGAGGTTATCTTACCTTCAACCTCCTGTCAAGGTGCCATGTGACAGGAGGGAACTCTCTGGCGTACTCAAGCAGTCGCTCCTTCTGCCACTTCAGCAGCTCGCCCTGCTCTCCCTGCTGGCAGTACTGGAACAGCAACCACACCAGCCAGCCGAAATCATTTTCTATAAGCCACCTGAAGGTCTGACCGGCGTATTTCCCGAACACGATGACCAGCTGACCTTTCCACAGCTCACCCCCGGACCTCTTGGCAGTCGCCTCTGCTGTCTTGAGATCCAGCCATTTAGGGTCAACAACAGTGCTGCTGGGGGCCTCTGCCACAGACTTTGCTGCCTCTGTACAGTGCAGCCTGGCCTCTCCTTGCCGGTACAAAACGATGTTGGGGTACTGGTGTAGCTGTTGATGGCTGACCAGCGATGATTTGGTGGTCAAGCTCTTCCTGCACACATCACAGTCAAAGGTCTCCCTGGCGATGGCATGGATCTTCAGATGCCTCGTCAGGTTGGACTTTTCAGTGAAAGTCTTGTCGCACACGCTGCACCGATGCACCTGCTTCTCCATGTTTCATCTGGTACTGTAAAACATGAATAAATGAGTAAAACTAAAAGCAGATCATTTAGATTGACAATACGTAGCCCTTTATTATACAGAAATGTGCTGTTGGTGTATTAGCCTAGGACAACACGCTCGCCACATTGTTATCTAAATAGCCCTATGTTGTTAGAAATTGCTGTTTACCAGGTATGCAGCGCATCCCATGCAACAAGAGATTAACACGGTCGCCAAATTGCTTTATGTTACACTTACTCTAGCATCAGCTGTTGTTTAAACAGTCACATTTACCCACATTAACACATATCCACATCAAATTGACCAAGAAAATGTTGATTGTCGCTGAAAAGCAACAGGTGTGCAGGTGTGCGACATAGCCACTAGTGCTACTGTAATCATCATTGCGCTGACCGCTAGCAGACTAGTTACCTCAGGAGGCGGATGAACCTGACAGAAAACTTTGCAGATAGCCCCCAACTCAAACAAATTTCGACGAATTATAGATTAATACTAAGAAAACGTTCTTCTAACAACACACTTTCAACTCATTGTAAACAGTCTTGTTAGCCGCGTTAGCTAGCTACAGACGCACATTAATCAGCTTGGGTGAATATAGTCATGCCATACACCGTTGGAAAGCGTACATTGCCACGATTAAAACGAGACCAATCACGAGTAATATGGTTGCTCACAGACAAAACGGCGTTAGGTTGACTGAAGTCTACCCAGCAGCTAAAAACATACCTTCAACGTCTTCCCTTTATACACAACGACCGTGTTATGACACAGAATCTTTTCTCTTTCTACAAAATCGATACAGCTTAATACATACCTTAAAAAAATTAACTAGCAAAGGATGAAGAGAATACAATTTACCTGAGTGAATCCTCCGTTGACAGTAGTGGCAATGACCGGTGAATACATTAGCTGACGTATTCTGATCCTCGCTCAATGATTGGTCTGTTGAGCGCTGAGCTCTGCTCAACATTGCTCAACCATTGGCTGATCGCTCCTCAACTCTGCTCAACATTGCTCAACCATTGGTCGGTTGACGGGAGCTTTCTTTCCCTCTCAGCTGTCACCAAAGGAGGGCGCTGTTGCTCCATCACTGCACACAGGGCTTTGAGGAACAAAAGCTGCAATCATTCCAGCTGTGTCTGAATGCACGCCCGAGAGGTGGCACTGAGACGCCTCACTTTCCAAGTAGTTTTTAGGGTTCCAGTTCTCACTGTTACAGCCTGTAAAAAGCCTGCAATCATCCCGCATGTACACAAATGGCCTGAGAAACAAGGTTGCAGTCCTTCCAGCTGTGTGTTTCTCTGCAGAAAAAAAAAACTATTTTTATTAAAGTACTGTTAAAGGATAGCATGTGTTTGATGGCTGAGACACCATTATCCGCCACTCAGCTGGTGTGAGCAACTGTCAGTGGTGTCACAGCATGTTTAAATGGGCTTTCTACAGCCTGTTTCATCGCTTACGTAGAACAGATTTTTTCTTTCGAAAAAGTTCTATTGACACTCGTTCAGATTATTTCAAACAATGATTTACAGTTTAGATAAAATATTCACGTGGACATAGTATATACAATGAATTACAATAAATATGTGCAGTATGTAAAACCATATTTAAAACAATAAAACCAATTGTTCTAAAATGGTAATACAGGTTAAATAGCTGTTCATTTGTAAAACATATGTCAGGTGTTTATGTGATTGAGTGTCCATTAAAAGTCCATAAAAAGGAGTGCATCCGTTAAAAAGGGCTTTTTTTTTTCAATTCCATCTTTGTGCAGGAGCGCAGTGAGTCCCTACCAAGGATAACTCATTCTGCTCCCCCAAACATTTGGTCTCTCGGGATGCTGTCGTGGTGGTCAGAGGAGATCCTCGCCCTGATGCTCCTTCCCACCTGCCTCACCCGGAGAGCCAGGCCGCTGCTGCTGTGACCTTTCATCCGAATGGGCACAGAGGCGATTCTTCTTTGTGGCTGTGTCCTAGGCCTGCCGCCTGCAGCTACGGCCGTTTTGACCGTTGCTGCGGCCATTCGGATCACAGCCACGATGGGGATCTGCATGTGCTTTCTTACCAGCAAGTTTCTGGAGGTCCATGTGGCGTCTTTGATGGCGGCTAGGGTGAGCCACTGTTTTGCAAAGTCTTTTGATGGTATTTTTTGCTGGCTCACCCCATATAGCACTAGTTGTTCTGTGAGGACCTCCCTTGCTGGTAAGTACGGGAATTGCAAGGAGCCGGCCGTTGCCCACTGGTCTACAGCAGCACTGCACTCCCAGAGCAGATGCCTCACCGACTCAGGCGCGCCACAACCAGGTCGGGGGCAGGTTGAGTGCGTTGACATGCCCCGGGAGTGCATGACGGACCTGACCGGGAGGATCTCATGAGCCACCATCCATGACAGGTCCCGGAGTCTGTTAGGGAGAGCAGGATGGTTGACGTTGCGCCAAACTGTTGTGGGCTCGCCGAGTGCGAGCCCGCGCACCGGACTCACTGGTTCCCGCTCCTGCACAACAGAGACAAGTGATCTGTGGTTAGTTAAAATCTGCAACTCCTCATGCTCGAGGTTAAAATGCCTTAAAAACTTCTGAATAAAAACATAGGCTGGCGGCAAGTTAAAAGACACAGGTATTCTTAGGTCCACATGTAATATCTTAAGTTTTCTGAGGTAGGACCCCATCCAGAAGCGTGTCATTGCAGTTGTCTTGGGGTTTCTGGATGGGGTCATGGCTATTTTCATGTGTACTGTGGTGTATGTGCTTCCTAAAAACAGGTGTAGATCCGGTACTTCTTTTCCTCCTTTCTCCTTTGGCCTTTTCATAATTTCTCTCTTCAATCTTTCCCACTTGGATCCCCACAGAAAATAAAAAATGGCTCGCTCCAGATTTAAAAGCACATACCTAGGAGGAATAAAAACAGAACTGATCAATAAAAGCAAAGGTAAAATCACTGCTTTGATGATTAAAACCTTTCCTTCCATGGTCAGTCCTCTAAGTCCCCAGTATCCTAGTCTTTGTCTGACTTTCCCTACCACGTCTGGCCAATTTGTTTTCCCTTCCCCCTCCCTGTCAAATTTAATTCCCAGTATTTTTTGGTCAGTCTGGGTCACAGTCAGGGGGAGTCCTGTCGTCTCAGTCGCCGTCCATGGTCCATAAAATTGGGCTTGGGTCTTTTCTCTGTTTAATTTTGACCCAGAGGCCTGTCCAAACCAGTCAGTCAAGTCCAGCGTCCTGTTGACAGATAAAAGGTCTGTACATAAAATGTTCACGTCGTCCATGTATAGGTTACACCTATTTTCCAGTCCCCCACTCCCCGGCAGTCCTACCCCATTGATTCGTTTGTCCTTTCTCAAGACCTGTGCCAGTGGTTCTATGCAGATGATGTAGAGGAGGGCAGATAACGGACACCCCTGACGGACACCGCAGTTAATGTCGACTGCTTTTGTCAGATGCCCATTAACAACAAATTTGCTGGTGATGCCCCGGTACAGCAATCCCACCCAAGCTATAAATCTTTCTGGGAACCCCATTTTTTGCAGGACCTGGAAGAGGTACTGGTGCGAGACCCGATCAAAAGCTTTCTCAAAATCTAAATTTAGTACTACTAGCCGGATGTTTCTGTCTCTCGCGTAACAGATGGTGTCTCTGATCAGTACGAGGCTGTCAGTGATCTTCCTCCCCGGGATGGCACAGGCTTGATCCGGGTGAATCACGTCTTCTAAAAACATAGACGTACGTGTCGCTAAAAGTTTGCTAAAAAGTTTACAGTCAAAGTTTAAAAGCGTGATTGGTCTCCAGTTTTTTAGGTCAGTCTTGTCGTTGTGTTTATAAAGGAGAGTCACTATCCCTACTCTAAAACTGTCAGGAAGCCGGTCAAGTCGTTCAAAATCCATAAAAACAGTAATCAAATCAGGTGCTAAAATGTCCCAAAAAGTCAAATAAAACTCCAAGGGAAGTCCGTCTTGTCCAGGGGACTTCCCTTTTTTAAAACCAGTCATACATTTATTTAACTCTAAAAAAGTAAAATCCTGGGATAAAAGCACACTGTTGTTTACTGTTTTTACAATGAATTTTAAAACTTCAGTCATGATGTCCATTTTTACAGGTTTTTCTTTGTACAGGTTTGAATAAAATATTTCAATTGTTTCCTTAATGTCGTCCATTGTTTCAGTTGTGCACCCATCTTCTTTTTTCAGCTTTGTAATGCCCCCCCTTTATTCATAATTTTCCTGAAAAAATACCTTGTGCACTTTTCACCCTCCTCTATTTCACGTTCTCTGCTCCTTAAAATGACACCTTTGCTTTTAATTTCTGATAGAACCGACATCTCTTTTTTGACTTGTTTAATTTCCTCATTAAAATCCATGCCAATCTGGTTTAGATTAAAATACCGTTGTAGTCGTTTCTGCAGTCCCATCATGCGTCTGTATTCCCTGTTCTTTCGATTCTTACCTGCCTGCCTAAAGAAAGTCTGCGTCTTTCCCTTCACCATTTCCCACCAGTGTGCACGTGTTTCGTAGAAGTCTTGAAGGGTCTGCCACTCTTTGTACCGCTCCCTGAACTGCCTAACTAGCTCCCTATCTTCTAAAAGGGAGCAGTTGAGTTTCCACAGACCACTTCCTGATGTCACGCCCGAAGAGAGTGAAAGGGTGCAAGAGAGCATAAGGTGATCGGAGAAGAAAACAGGAATTAATCTAGCATCGGTGGGTGGGCAGTCCCGTGTAAAAACATAATCTATGCGAGAGGCTCTGGTGCCATCACCACTGAACCAGGTGAAGCCCTCCTCTCTGGGATGCATGATTTTAAAACAGTCCTGAAGTTTAAAATCTCTACAAATGCCCTGCAATAAAACCGATGTTTTGTCTACTTTAAAATCTTCCCCTGCTCTTCTCCTATCTTCCCTACTCAGAATACAGTTAAAATCCCCCCCTACAACTAAAGGTGCCCTACCTAGCATGTGGGACTGCAAGTCTTCTAAAAGGTCATACCTGTCGTTCTTGTCGTTAAAACCGTAAATATTTAAAAGGTTGAAATCCTGTCCCATAAAAGCCAAATGTGCTAAAAGTGCCCGACCGTCTCTCACCACAGTGCTGCCCTTCACCAGAACTTGAGGGTTTTTGATTAAAATGGCCACTCCGTCATTTTTATTTTGATTGGATCCACTCCATATTGACATTTTTGGCCACATCTCCTCCCACTGTCTGTAATGTTTTAATAACGGTAGGCTGCATTCCTGCAATAAAAACACATCTGACTTAAAGGAACTTAAAAAGGATAAAACACTCTGGGCTCTAACTCTCGACTTCACACTTCTCACATTAATGGTAGAGAAGGTGAGTGTCATGAGTATGGTTAAAAACAACAGGTAAGACATTTTAAAAGACTCAGAGGGTGTTAAAAAAACATTTAAAAAAACAGTTAGGTAATTTCTTGTGAACAGAGCTCTTCCTTCATCTCTGCGGGTGAAAAATGAAGGGTTTGAGCTCTGTTCCCCTTTGGGACTCTGGGGGTTGGCCTCTGCTGCAATGTTGCATTTAATTTGGAGTCCCTGGGGGTCGATTGCAGAGCAATTGTTAAAAAAGAAACCTCATTGGGTGAATCGGAAGGGAAGACTCTGGGCTCCTCCACAGATGAACTGTCTGAGTGAGCCGCAACTCTTCCCTTCTTCTCCAACACAATGGGAGAATCCGAGGACAATTCAGACAAAGGCCTCTTAGTTTGCTGGGCATTGGGGAGGGAGGCATCCTCACTGTCATCCTGTGGTTGGTCTTCATTACTAGCTCCGCCTTCTGCCTGCACCACCCCATCCTCTGGAGTACTCTCCATTGGAGGGGTAAATGCAGGCCCCTCCCTCACTCCCTCCTCACCTGTTCCCTCTCTTCCAATCACAGGATTTGGAGGGAGATTTGAATTTTCCTGCCCAGCAACTTCAATTTGCTCTCCTAACTGTTCTGTCTGTCCGCCATCTTTTGCCTTGTCCGTGACTTTTGCAGCCTTCAATTTGTTGGCAAATGACTTTGGGCAATCTCTGAACAGGTGGTTTGTTTCCCCACAAAGATTGCATCGTCTGCCATTGGTGCACTCTTCAAAAGTGTGTCCAATTTCTCTGCATTTTCCACATACAATCTGCTGACATGCTTCAACCAGGTGCCCATGCTCACCACACTTGCGGCAGAGTTTGGGTTGGCCCTGGTAATGGATATAGCCCCTGTTCTCTCCCAGAACTACCATAGACGGCAGATGTTTCAAGCCCTGGAAGCCTTGGGGGTCCTGCCATTGTTGGATGGGGACCCTCCAAGCGCAATTCCAGATGCCGTCCTCATCTCTCACTTTCGTAGCCTGGCCTTTAACAGTGCAATATCTCCCCAGCCACAAACAAATGTCATCTGCATTCACTGTTTCATTGAACATTCTGACAATAACGGTTTTCAACGTATTGTCAGTCAGTTTCTCCACATTAAACACAGCAAACTGGGGTTTTACATTTTCAAATCGTACCCAAAATTCTCTTAGCAATACAGCAGTTCTGAAGCTTAAATCAAATCCCTTGTTGTATGGCAATGTTAAAATACAGTTTAGGTCTTCTGGCTTAAATTTCAACGTACCTCAATCAATCTTCACAGATTCAACATCCTTGTTAGCAAAAGTAAAACGGACACTGTGGTGCCTCCGCATGCCGGCATGGTTGGCCGACATGGTGGAGGCACCACCAGCTAAAAACGGTTAAAAGAGAATAAAATCCCTTAAAACCAGATAAAAGACAAACTAAATAAACAGTAAGAGACTAAAAGGAATCTAAAAACTGTAATAAATTATCAAAAACAATAAATAAATAAATAAGTATTGCACACCACCCAAACAAATGTATTCCTATGTGCAAGAACAACAACTACAACAGAGTTATTAAATTTGCACAATGGAACAGAAAAACTCTCCTCCCAAGCACTGGAAATGAGCAATGCCACAACAGGCAGTGATCACACCAGCAAAAGGAGGCGATCGCAGTCTTAGCCAAAAGGCCGAGAAGCGATGACCCCTGGACGTTGGCCGCCCCGGCCCACCTCCCGCAAGCTTCAGCCTCAGCGTGGTGCCGTCGTTTCAGCGGGCTTGGAGAACGGCCGCTGCTTAGCAGCTCGGCCCCCCTAGGTGTGATACACGCAGCAAAACACTTCTTACTGAGGAAGGCCGCTCGCTTGTCTTTTCACAAACACAATGAGGCTCTGCCAAACCGCAAAGCCTGCCAAAAATAGATCTAACTCGTGGGTGTTCCTCTCCACGGAAGTCTTTAGTAAAAGGCGAAAGACTTGTACGTGATGAAGAGAAAGACGAGTAAGTGCGCCCCGCTCACCAACAGCAGACGAACACAACAGTGGTCCCAGTCACCCCCTTCACGGTGAGCCCCGACATGGTGAACACCCATTCCCCTACACCGCGCAGCAAGAGCAAGGCGCCAACTTTTTCTTGTCATGTTTTTAGATTTTGTGAAATGCGGCAAAGAGCTCCAGGCTTTCCAGCCACAGGACTAACGTCCTACTCGGGTGTTCCAGAGGAGCAAGGGTCAAAATGTGGAAACGCTTCACGATGTTGCGTGTCATCCTTTCGCAGGGGCCATGCTAATCTTCTCTGTATCGATTCCAATTTTTCATATGTACTGCCTTGGCAAGTACACAGGCAGACAGGTGCTGCTTCCGTTTTACTCCCCCGTGGGAAGAATGACCCCTTGGCCGCGGTGCGGTCCGGAGGGCAGTGGGCAGCACCCTTGCATGAAGCATGAAAAGAGCGATCAATCCCCTCGTGTGACCCATAGCAGGACAACCGAGAGCCTCTCAGACACACCCTGTGGACTCATCTTTATGACAAGCCTCGCTGTGGAATGGCCTTCATGCCAAACCTCTTATGCCCCCACAATCTCCCTCTTTGTGTGCCGCCCCAAGGTGCAAATCTCACACCGTGTCACGCTGCACTTTCCCCCCTATTCGACGCAGGTGATTAGAGATACTGATGAAGATCCAGCAGGGGGCATGTCTGCTCTCCTTGAGACAGGCAACCTGCCATCTGCTGTGACTCAATCCCCCTGGCCAAAGTTGTATAAAATAATTCATAGGAAACAAAGATAATTTGCTCATTTTCAGGGGTGCTTGAACAACCTTGAGATGGATCTCAACTCGTCAGTGCTGCTAGGCCGGCCTACCTACTCAGTTAAGTCTTTTTTCATATTAAACAGGGAGAGAGAGAGAGAGAGGGGGTGCACCGTTCCTGGAGGTACTGCAATACCGGGTCGATGCGTGGAGTGGACGGAGCAAGCCCCTATTCCATCTCCCTGCTCCAAAAAGCAATTTAATATATGGTCCCCGGGTAGGGGACGTATCAGATATTAAACTGATAAGAACAGATACTACACTTGATCTTAGCCAAAAGGCCGAGAAGCGATGACCCCTGGACGTTGGCCGCCCCGGCCCACCTCCCGCAAGCTTCAGCCTCAGCGTGGTGCCGTCGTTTCAACGGGCTTGGAGAACGGCCGCTGCTTAGCAGCTCGGCCCCCCTAGGTGTGATACACGCAAGCAAAACACGTCTTACTGCGGAAGGCCGCTCGCTTGTCTTTTCACAAACACAATGAGGCTCTGCCAAACGGCAAAGCCTGCCAAAAATAGATCTAACTCGTGGGTGTTCCTCTCCACGGAAGTCTTTAGTAAAAGGCGAAAGACTTGTACGTGATGAAGAGAAAGCCGAGTAAGTACGCCCCGCTCACCAACAGCAGACGAACACAACAGTGGTCCCAGTCACCCCCTTCACGGTGAGCCCCGACATGGTGAACACCCATTCCCCTACACCGCGCAGCAAGAGCAAGGCGCCAACTTTTTCTTGTCATGTTTTTAGATTTTGTGAAATGCGGCAAAGAGCTCCGGGCTTTCCAGCCACAGGACTAACGTCCTACTCGGGTGTTCCAGAGGAGCAAGGGTCAAAATGTGGAAACGCTTCACGATGTTGCGTGTCATCCTTTCGCAGGGGCCATGCTAATCTTCTCTGTATCGATTCCAATTTTTCATATGTACTGCCTTGGCAAGTACACAGGCAGACAGGTGCTGCTTCCCTTTTACTCCCCCGTGGGAAGAATGACCCCTTGGCCGCGGTGCGGTCCGGAGGGCAGTGGGCAGCACCCTTGCATGAAGCATGAAAAGAGCGATCAATCCCCTCGTGTGACCCATAGCAGGACAACCGAGAGCCTCTCAGACACACCCTGTGGACTCATCTTTATGACAAGCCTCGCTGTGGAATGGCCTTCATGCCAAACCTCTTATGCCCCCACAATCTCCCTCTTTGTGTGCCGCCCCAAGGTGCAAATCTCACACCGTGTCACGCTGCACTTTCCCCCCTATTCGACGCAGGTGATTAGAGATACTGATGAAGATCCAGCAGGGGGCATGTCTGCTCTCCTTGAGACAGGCAACCTGCCATCTGCTGTGACTCAATCCCCCTGGCCAAAGTTGTATAAAATAATTCATAGGAAACAAAGATAATTTGCTCATTTTCAGGGGTGCTCGAACAACCTTGAGATGGATCTCAACTCGTCAGTGCTGCTAGGCCGGCCTACCTACTCAGTTAAGTCTTTTTTCATATTAAACAGAGAGAGAGAGAGAGAGGGGGTGCACCGTTCCGGGAGGTACTGCAATACCGGGTCGATGCGTGGAGTGGACGGAGCAAGCCCCTATTCCATCTCCCTGCTCCAAAAAGCAATTTAATATATGGTCCCCGGGTAGGGGACGTATCAGATATTAAACTGATAAGAACAGATACTACACTTGATCTTAGCCAAAAGGCCGAGAAGCGATGACCCCTGGACGTTGGCCGCCCCGGCCCACCTCCCGCAAGCTTCAGCCTCAGCGTGGTGCCGTCGTTTCAACGGGCTTGGAGAACGGCCGCTGTTTAGCAGCTCGGCCCCCCTAGGTGTGATACACGCAGCAAAACACGTCTTACTGAGGAAGGCCGCTCGCTTGTCTTTTCACAAACACAATGAGGCTCTGCCAAACGGCAAAGCCTGCCAAAAATAGATCTAACTCGTGGGTGTTCCTCTCCACGGAAGTCTTTAGTAAAAGGCGAAAGACTTGTACGTGATGAAGAGAAAGCCGAGTAAGTACGCCCCGCTCACCAACAGCAGACGAACACAACAGTGGTCCCAGTCACCCCCTTCACGGTGAGCCCCGACATGGTGAACACCCATTCCCCTACACCGCGCAGCAAGAGCAAGGCGCCAACTTTTTCTTGTCATGTTTTTAGATTTTGTGAAATGCGGCAAAGAGCTCCGGGCTTTCCAGCCACAGGACTAACGTCCTACTCGGGTGTTCCAGAGGAGCAAGGGTCAAAATGTGAAAACGCTTCACGATGTTGCGTGTCATCCTTTCGCAGGGGCCATGCTAATCTTCTCTGTATCGATTCCAATTTTTCATATGTACTGCCTTGGCAAGTACACAGGCAGACAGGTGCTGCTTCCCTTTTACTCCCCCGTGGGAAGAATGACCCCTTGGCCGCGGTGCGGTCCGGAGGGCAGTGGGCAGCACCCTTGCATGAAGCATGAAAAGAGCGATCAATCCCCTCGTGTGACCCATAGCAGGACAACCGAGAGCCTCTCAGACACACCCTGTGGACTCATCTTTATGACAAGCCTCGCTGTGGAATGGCCTTCATGCCAAACCTCTTATGCCCCCACAATCTCCCTCTTTGTGTGCCGCCCCAAGGTGCAAATCTCACACCGTGTCACGCTGCACTTTCCCCCCTATTCGACGCAGGTGATTAGAGATACTGATGAAGATCCAGCAGGGGGCATGTCTGCTCTCCTTGAGACAGGCAACCTGCCATCTGCTGTGACTCAATCCCCCTGGCCAAAGTTGTATAAAATAATTCATAGGAAACAAAGATAATTTGCTCATTTTCAGGGGTGCTCGAACAACCTTGAGATGGATCTCAACTCGTCAGTGCTGCTAGGCCGGCCTACCTACTCAGTTAAGTCTTTTTTCATATTAAACAGAGAGAGAGAGAGAGGGGGGGTGCACCGTTCCTGGAGGTACTGCAATACCGGGTCGATGCGTGGAGTGGACGGAGCAAGCCCCTATTCCATCTCCCTGCTCCAAAAAGCAATTTAATATATGGTCCCCGGGTAGGGGACGTATCAGATATTAAACTGATAAGAACAGATACTACACTTGATCTTAGCCAAAAGGCCGAGAAGCGATGACCCCTGGACGTTGGCCGCCCCGGCCCACCTCCCGCAAGCTTCAGCCTCAGCGTGGTGCCGTCGTTTCAACGGGCTTGGAGAACGGCCGCTGTTTAGCAGCTCGGCCCCCCTAGGTGTGATACACGCAGCAAAACACGTCTTACTGAGGAAGGCCGCTCGCTTGTCTTTTCACAAACACAATGAGGCTCTGCCAAACGGCAAAGCCTGCCAAAAATAGATCTAACTCGTGGGTGTTCCTCTCCACGGAAGTCTTTAGTAAAAGGCGAAAGACTTGTACGTGATGAAGAGAAAGCCGAGTAAGTACGCCCCGCTCACCAACAGCAGACGAACACAACAGTGGTCCCAGTCACCCCCTTCACGGTGAGCCCCGACATGGTGAACACCCATTCCCCTACACCGCGCAGCAAGAGCAAGGCGCCAACTTTTTCTTGTCATGTTTTTAGATTTTGTGAAATGCGGCAAAGAGCTCCGGGCTTTCCAGCCACAGGACTAACGTCCTACTCGGGTGTTCCAGAGGAGCAAGGGTCAAAATGTGGAAACGCTTCACGATGTTGCGTGTCATCCTTTCGCAGGGGCCATGCTAATCTTCTCTGTATCGATTCCAATTTTTCATATGTACTGCCTTGGCAAGTACACAGGCAGACAGGTGCTGCTTCCCTTTTACTCCCCCGTGGGAAGAATGACCCCTTGGCCGCGGTGCGGTCCGGAGGGCAGTGGGCAGCACCCTTGCATGAAGCATGAAAAGAGCGATCAATCCCCTCGTGTGACCCATAGCAGGACAACCGAGAGCCTCTCAGACACACCCTGTGGACTCATCTTTATGACAAGCCTCGCTGTGGAATGGCCTTCATGCCAAACCTCTTATGCCCCCACAATCTCCCTCTTTGTGTGCCGCCCCAAGGTGCAAATCTCACACCGTGTCACGCTGCACTTTCCCCCCTATTCGACGCAGGTGATTAGAGATACTGATGAAGATCCAGCAGGGGGCATGTCTGCTCTCCTTGAGACAGGCAACCTGCCATCTGCTGTGACTCAATCCCCCTGGCCAAAGTTGTATAAAATAATTCATAGGAAACAAAGATAATTTGCTCATTTTCAGGGGTGCTCGAACAACCTTGAGATGGATCTCAACTCGTCAGTGCTGCTAGGCCGGCCTACCTACTCAGTTAAGTCTTTTTTCATATTAAACAGAGAGAGAGAGAGAGAGGGGGTGCACCGTTCCTGGAGGTACTGCAATACCGGGTCGATGCGTGGAGTGGACGGAGCAAGCCCCTATTCCATCTCCCTGCTCCAAAAAGCAATTTAATATATGGTCCCCGGGTAGGGGACGTATCAGATATTAAACTGATAAGAACAGATACTACACTTGATCTTAGCCAAAAGGCCGAGAAGCGATGACCCCTGGACGTTGGCCGCCCCGGCCCACCTCCCGCAAGCTTCAGCCTCAGCGTGGTGCCGTCGTTTCAACGGGCTTGGAGAACGGCCGCTGTTTAGCAGCTCGGCCCCCCTAGGTGTGATACACGCAGCAAAACACGTCTTACTGAGGAAGGCCGCTCGCTTGTCTTTTCACAAACACAATGAGGCTCTGCCAAACGGCAAAGCCTGCCAAAAATAGATCTAACTCGTGGGTGTTCCTCTCCACGGAAGTCTTTAGTAAAAGGCGAAAGACTTGTACGTGATGAAGAGAAAGCCGAGTAAGTACGCCCCGCTCACCAACAGCAGACGAACACAACAGTGGTCCCAGTCACCCCCTTCACGGTGAGCCCCGACATGGTGAACACCCATTCCCCTACACCGCGCAGCAAGAGCAAGGCGCCAACTTTTTCTTGTCATGTTTTTAGATTTTGTGAAATGCGGCAAAGAGCTCCGGGCTTTCCAGCCACAGGACTAACGTCCTACTCGGGTGTTCCAGAGGAGCAAGGGTCAAAATGTGGAAACGCTTCACGATGTTGCGTGTCATCCTTTCGCAGGGGCCATGCTAATCTTCTCTGTATCGATTCCAATTTTTCATATGTACTGCCTTGGCAAGTACACAGGCAGACAGGTGCTGCTTCCCTTTTACTCCCCCGTGGGAAGAATGACCCCTTGGCCGCGGTGCGGTCCGGAGGGCAGTGGGCAGCACCCTTGCATGAAGCATGAAAAGAGCGATCAATCCCCTCGTGTGACCCATAGCAGGACAACCGAGAGCCTCTCAGACACACCCTGTGGACTCATCTTTATGACAAGCCTCGCTGTGGAATGGCCTTCATGCCAAACCTCTTATGCCCCCACAATCTCCCTCTTTGTGTGCCGCCCCAAGGTGCAAATCTCACACCGTGTCACGCTGCACTTTCCCCCCTATTCGACGCAGGTGATTAGAGATACTGATGAAGATCCAGCAGGGGGCATGTCTGCTCTCCTTGAGACAGGCAACCTGCCATCTGCTGTGACTCAATCCCCCTGGCCAAAGTTGTATAAAATAATTCATAGGAAACAAAGATAATTTGCTCATTTTCAGGGGTGCTCGAACAACCTTGAGATGGATCTCAACTCGTCAGTGCTGCTAGGCCGGCCTACCTACTCAGTTAAGTCTTTTTTCATATTAAACAGAGAGAGAGAGAGAGGGGGGGTGCACCGTTCCTGGAGGTACTGCAATACCGGGTCGATGCGTGGAGTGGACGGAGCAAGCCCCTATTCCATCTCCCTGCTCCAAAAAGCAATTTAATATATGGTCCCCGGGTAGGGGACGTATCAGATATTAAACTGATAAGAACAGATACTACACTTGATCTTAGCCAAAAGGCCGAGAAGCGATGACCCCTGGACGTTGGCCGCCCCGGCCCACCTCCCGCAAGCTTCAGCCTCAGCGTGGTGCCGTCGTTTCAACGGGCTTGGAGAACGGCCGCTGTTTAGCAGCTCGGCCCCCCTAGGTGTGATACACGCAGCAAAACACGTCTTACTGAGGAAGGCCGCTCGCTTGTCTTTTCACAAACACAATGAGGCTCTGCCAAACGGCAAAGCCTGCCAAAAATAGATCTAACTCGTGGGTGTTCCTCTCCACGGAAGTCTTTAGTAAAAGGCGAAAGACTTGTACGTGATGAAGAGAAAGCCGAGTAAGTACGCCCCGCTCACCAACAGCAGACGAACACAACAGTGGTCCCAGTCACCCCCTTCACGGTGAGCCCCGACATGGTGAACACCCATTCCCCTACACCGCGCAGCAAGAGCAAGGCGCCAACTTTTTCTTGTCATGTTTTTAGATTTTGTGAAATGCGGCAAAGAGCTCCGGGCTTTCCAGCCACAGGACTAACGTCCTACTCGGGTGTTCCAGAGGAGCAAGGGTCAAAATGTGGAAACGCTTCACGATGTTGCGTGTCATCCTTTCGCAGGGGCCATGCTAATCTTCTCTGTATCGATTCCAATTTTTCATATGTACTGCCTTGGCAAGTACACAGGCAGACAGGTGCTGCTTCCCTTTTACTCCCCCGTGGGAAGAATGACCCCTTGGCCGCGGTGCGGTCCGGAGGGCAGTGGGCAGCACCCTTGCATGAAGCATGAAAAGAGCGATCAATCCCCTCGTGTGACCCATAGCAGGACAACCGAGAGCCTCTCAGACACACCCTGTGGACTCATCTTTATGACAAGCCTCGCTGTGGAATGGCCTTCATGCCAAACCTCTTATGCCCCCACAATCTCCCTCTTTGTGTGCCGCCCCAAGGTGCAAATCTCACACCGTGTCACGCTGCACTTTCCCCCCTATTCGACGCAGGTGATTAGAGATACTGATGAAGATCCAGCAGGGGGCATGTCTGCTCTCCTTGAGACAGGCAACCTGCCATCTGCTGTGACTCAATCCCCCTGGCCAAAGTTGTATAAAATAATTCATAGGAAACAAAGATAATTTGCTCATTTTCAGGGGTGCTCGAACAACCTTGAGATGGATCTCAACTCGTCAGTGCTGCTAGGCCGGCCTACCTACTCAGTTAAGTCTTTTTTCATATTAAACAGAGAGAGAGAGAGAGAGGGGGTGCACCGTTCCTGGAGGTACTGCAATACCGGGTCGATGCGTGGAGTGGACGGAGCAAGCCCCTATTCCATCTCCCTGCTCCAAAAAGCAATTTAATATATGGTCCCCGGGTAGGGGACGTATCAGATATTAAACTGATAAGAACAGATACTACACTTGATCTTAGCCAAAAGGCCGAGAAGCGATGACCCCTGGACGTTGGCCGCCCCGGCCCACCTCCCGCAAGCTTCAGCCTCAGCGTGGTGCCGTCGTTTCAACGGGCTTGGAGAACGGCCGCTGCTTAGCAGCTCGGCCCCCCTAGGTGTGATACACGCAGCAAAACACGTCTTACTGAGGAAGGCCGCTCGCTTGTCTTTTCACAAACACAATGAGGCTCTGCCAAACGGCAAAGCCTGCCAAAAATAGATCTAACTCGTGGGTGTTCCTCTCCACGGAAGTCTTTAGTAAAAGGCGAAAGACTTGTACGTGATGAAGAGAAAGCCGAGTAAGTACGCCCCGCTCACCAACAGCAGACGAACACAACAGTGGTCCCAGTCACCCCCTTCACGGTGAGCCCCGACATGGTGAACACCCATTCCCCTACACCGCGCAGCAAGAGCAAGGCGCCAACTTTTTCTTGTCATGTTTTTAGATTTTGTGAAATGCGGCAAAGAGCTCCGGGCTTTCCAGCCACAGGACTAACGTCCTACTCGGGTGTTCCAGAGGAGCAAGGGTCAAAATGTGGAAACGCTTCACGATGTTGCGTGTCATCCTTTCGCAGGGGCCATGCTAATCTTCTCTGTATCGATTCCAATTTTTCATATGTACTGCCTTGGCAAGTACACAGGCAGACAGGTGCTGCTTCCCTTTTACTCCCCCGTGGGAAGAATGACCCCTTGGCCGCGGTGCGGTCCGGAGGGCAGTGGGCAGCACCCTTGCATGAAGCATGAAAAGAGCGATCAATCCCCTCGTGTGACCCATAGCAGGACAACCGAGAGCCTCTCAGACACACCCTGTGGACTCATCTTTATGACAAGCCTCGCTGTGGAATGGCCTTCATGCCAAACCTCTTATGCCCCCACAATCTCCCTCTTTGTGTGCCGCCCCAAGGTGCAAATCTCACACCGTGTCACGCTGCACTTTCCCCCCTATTCGACGCAGGTGATTAGAGATACTGATGAAGATCCAGCAGGGGGCATGTCTGCTCTCCTTGAGACAGGCAACCTGCCATCTGCTGTGACTCAATCCCCCTGGCCAAAGTTGTATAAAATAATTCATAGGAAACAAAGATAATTTGCTCATTTTCAGGGGTGCTCGAACAACCTTGAGATGGATCTCAACTCGTCAGTGCTGCTAGGCCGGCCTACCTACTCAGTTAAGTCTTTTTTCATATTAAACAGAGAGAGAGAGAGAGAGGGGGTGCACCGTTCCTGGAGGTACTGCAATACCGGGTCGATGCGTGGAGTGGACGGAGCAAGCCCCTATTCCATCTCCCTGCTCCAAAAAGCAATTTAATATATGGTCCCCGGGTAGGGGACGTATCAGATATTAAACTGATAAGAACAGATACTACACTTGATCTTAGCCAAAAGGCCGAGAAGCGATGACCCCTGGACGTTGGCCGCCCCGGCCCACCTCCCGCAAGCTTCAGCCTCAGCGTGGTGCCGTCGTTTCAACGGGCTTGGAGAACGGCCGCTGTTTAGCAGCTCGGCCCCCCTAGGTGTGATACACGCAGCAAAACACGTCTTACTGAGGAAGGCCGCTCGCTTGTCTTTTCACAAACACAATGAGGCTCTGCCAAACGGCAAAGCCTGCCAAAAATAGATCTAACTCGTGGGTGTTCCTCTCCACGGAAGTCTTTAGTAAAAGGCGAAAGACTTGTACGTGATGAAGAGAAAGCCGAGTAAGTACGCCCCGCTCACCAACAGCAGACGAACACAACAGTGGTCCCAGTCACCCCCTTCACGGTGAGCCCCGACATGGTGAACACCCATTCCCCTACACCGCGCAGCAAGAGCAAGGCGCCAACTTTTTCTTGTCATGTTTTTAGATTTTGTGAAATGCGGCAAAGAGCTCCGGGCTTTCCAGCCACAGGACTAACGTCCTACTCGGGTGTTCCAGAGGAGCAAGGGTCAAAATGTGGAAACGCTTCACGATGTTGCGTGTCATCCTTTCGCAGGGGCCATGCTAATCTTCTCTGTATCGATTCCAATTTTTCATATGTACTGCCTTGGCAAGTACACAGGCAGACAGGTGCTGCTTCCCTTTTACTCCCCCGTGGGAAGAATGACCCCTTGGCCGCGGTGCGGTCCGGAGGGCAGTGGGCAGCACCCTTGCATGAAGCATGAAAAGAGCGATCAATCCCCTCGTGTGACCCATAGCAGGACAACCGAGAGCCTCTCAGACACACCCTGTGGACTCATCTTTATGACAAGCCTCGCTGTGGAATGGCCTTCATGCCAAACCTCTTATGCCCCCACAATCTCCCTCTTTGTGTGCCGCCCCAAGGTGCAAATCTCACACCGTGTCACGCTGCACTTTCCCCCCTATTCGACGCAGGTGATTAGAGATACTGATGAAGATCCAGCAGGGGGCATGTCTGCTCTCCTTGAGACAGGCAACCTGCCATCTGCTGTGACTCAATCCCCCTGGCCAAAGTTGTATAAAATAATTCATAGGAAACAAAGATAATTTGCTCATTTTCAGGGGTGCTCGAACAACCTTGAGATGGATCTCAACTCGTCAGTGCTGCTAGGCCGGCCTACCTACTCAGTTAAGTCTTTTTTCATATTAAACAGAGAGAGAGAGAGAGAGGGGGTGCACCGTTCCTGGAGGTACTGCAATACCGGGTCGATGCGTGGAGTGGACGGAGCAAGCCCCTATTCCATCTCCCTGCTCCAAAAAGCAATTTAATATATGGTCCCCGGGTAGGGGACGTATCAGATATTAAACTGATAAGAACAGATACTACACTTGATCTTAGCCAAAAGGCCGAGAAGCGATGACCCCTGGACGTTGGCCGCCCCGGCCCACCTCCCGCAAGCTTCAGCCTCAGCGTGGTGCCGTCGTTTCAACGGGCTTGGAGAACGGCCGCTGCTTAGCAGCTCGGCCCCCCTAGGTGTGATACACGCAGCAAAACACGTCTTACTGAGGAAGGCCGCTCGCTTGTCTTTTCACAAACACAATGAGGCTCTGCCAAACGGCAAAGCCTGCCAAAAATAGATCTAACTCGTGGGTGTTCCTCTCCACGGAAGTCTTTAGTAAAAGGCGAAAGACTTGTACGTGATGAAGAGAAAGCCGAGTAAGTACGCCCCGCTCACCAACAGCAGACGAACACAACAGTGGTCCCAGTCACCCCCTTCACGGTGAGCCCCGACATGGTGAACACCCATTCCCCTACACCGCGCAGCAAGAGCAAGGCGCCAACTTTTTCTTGTCATGTTTTTAGATTTTGTGAAATGCGGCAAAGAGCTCCGGGCTTTCCAGCCACAGGACTAACGTCCTACTCGGGTGTTCCAGAGGAGCAAGGGTCAAAATGTGGAAACGCTTCACGATGTTGCGTGTCATCCTTTCGCAGGGGCCATGCTAATCTTCTCTGTATCGATTCCAATTTTTCATATGTACTGCCTTGGCAAGTACACAGGCAGACAGGTGCTGCTTCCCTTTTACTCCCCCGTGGGAAGAATGACCCCTTGGCCGCGGTGCGGTCCGGAGGGCAGTGGGCAGCACCCTTGCATGAAGCATGAAAAGAGCGATCAATCCCCTCGTGTGACCCATAGCAGGACAACCGAGAGCCTCTCAGACACACCCTGTGGACTCATCTTTATGACAAGCCTCGCTGTGGAATGGCCTTCATGCCAAACCTCTTATGCCCCCACAATCTCCCTCTTTGTGTGCCGCCCCAAGGTGCAAATCTCACACCGTGTCACGCTGCACTTTCCCCCCTATTCGACGCAGGTGATTAGAGATACTGATGAAGATCCAGCAGGGGGCATGTCTGCTCTCCTTGAGACAGGCAACCTGCCATCTGCTGTGACTCAATCCCCTGGCCAAAGTTGTATAAAATAATTCATAGGAAACAAAGATAATTTGCTCATTTTCAGGGGTGCTTGAACAACCTTGAGATGGATCTCAACTCGTCAGTGCTGCTAGGCCGGCCTACCTACTCAGTTAAGTCTTTTTTCATATTAAACAGGGAGAGAGAGAGAGAGAGGGGGTGCACCGTTCCTGGAGGTACTGCAATACCGGGTCGATGCGTGGAGTGGACGGAGCAAGCCCCTATTCCATCTCCCTGCTCCAAAAAGCAATTTAATATATGGTCCCCGGGTAGGGGACGTATCAGATATTAAACTGATAAGAACAGATACTACACTTGATCTTAGCCAAAAGGCCGAGAAGCGATGACCCCTGGACGTTGGCCGCCCCGGCCCACCTCCCGCAAGCTTCAGCCTCAGCGTGGTGCCGTCGTTTCAACGGGCTTGGAGAACGGCCGCTGCTTAGCAGCTCGGCCCCCCTAGGTGTGATACACGCAAGCAAAACACGTCTTACTGCGGAAGGCCGCTCGCTTGTCTTTTCACAAACACAATGAGGCTCTGCCAAACGGCAAAGCCTGCCAAAAATAGATCTAACTCGTGGGTGTTCCTCTCCACGGAAGTCTTTAGTAAAAGGCGAAAGACTTGTACGTGATGAAGAGAAAGCCGAGTAAGTACGCCCCGCTCACCAACAGCAGACGAACACAACAGTGGTCCCAGTCACCCCCTTCACGGTGAGCCCCGACATGGTGAACACCCATTCCCCTACACCGCGCAGCAAGAGCAAGGCGCCAACTTTTTCTTGTCATGTTTTTAGATTTTGTGAAATGCGGCAAAGAGCTCCGGGCTTTCCAGCCACAGGACTAACGTCCTACTCGGGTGTTCCAGAGGAGCAAGGGTCAAAATGTGGAAACGCTTCACGATGTTGCGTGTCATCCTTTCGCAGGGGCCATGCTAATCTTCTCTGTATCGATTCCAATTTTTCATATGTACTGCCTTGGCAAGTACACAGGCAGACAGGTGCTGCTTCCCTTTTACTCCCCCGTGGGAAGAATGACCCCTTGGCCGCGGTGCGGTCCGGAGGGCAGTGGGCAGCACCCTTGCATGAAGCATGAAAAGAGCGATCAATCCCCTCGTGTGACCCATAGCAGGACAACCGAGAGCCTCTCAGACACACCCTGTGGACTCATCTTTATGACAAGCCTCGCTGTGGAATGGCCTTCATGCCAAACCTCTTATGCCCCCACAATCTCCCTCTTTGTGTGCCGCCCCAAGGCAAATCTCACACCGTGTCACGCTGCACTTTCCCCCCCTATTCGACGCAGGTGATTAGAGATACTGATGAAGATCCAGCAGGGGGCATGTCTGCTCTCCTTGAGACAAGGCAACCTGCCATCTGCTGTGACTCAATCCCCCTGGCCAAAGTTGTATAAAATAATTCATAGGAAACAAAGATAATTTGCTCATTTTCAGGGTGCTCGAACAACCTTGAGATGGATCTCAACTCGTCAGTGCTGCTAGGCCGGCCTACCTACTCAGTTAAGTCTTTTTTTCATATTAAACAGAGAGAGAGAGAGAGAGGGGGTGCACCGTCCGGGAGGTACTGCAATACCGGGTCGATGCGTGGAGTGGACGGAGCAAGCCCCTATTCCATCTCCCTGCTCCAAAAAGCAATTTAAATAATGGTCCCCGGGTAGGGGACGTATCAGATATTAAACTGATAAGAACAGATACTACACTTGATCTTAGCCAAAAGGCCGAGAAGCGATGACCCCTGGACGTGGCCGCCCCGGCCCACCTCCCGCAAGCTTCAGCCTCAGCGTGGTGCCGTCGTTTTCAACGGGCTTGGAGAACGGCCGCTGTTTAGCAGCTCGGCCCCCCCTAGGTGTGATACACGCAGCAAAACACGTCTTACTGAGGAAGGCCGCTCGCTTGTCTTTTCACAAACACAATGAGGCTCTGCCAAACGGCAAAGCCTGCCAAAAATAGATCTAACTCGTGGGTGTTCCTCTCCACGGAAGTCTTTAGTAAAAGGCGAAAGACTTGTACGTGATGAAGAGAAAGCCGAGTAAGTACGCCCCGCTCACCAACAGCAGACGAACACAACAGTGGTCCCAGTCACCCCCTTCACGGTGAGCCCCCGACATGGTGAACACCCATCCCCTACACCGCGCAGCAAGAGCAAGGCGCCAACTTTTTCTTGTCATGTTTTTAGATTTTGTGAAATGCGGCAAAGAGCTCCGGGCTTTCCAGCCACAGGACTAACGTCCTACTCGGGTGTTCCAGAGGAGCAAGGGTCAAAATGTGAAAACGCTTCACGATGTTGCGTGTCATCCTTTCGCAGGGGCCATGCTATCTTCTCTGTATCGATTCCAATTTTTCATATGTACTGCCTTGGCAAGTACACAGGCAGACAGGTGCTGCTTCCCTTTTACTCCCCCGTGGGAAGAATGACC